>NW_024098291.1:0-10000 GCF_016545835.1 Crotalus tigris | reverse complement strand
ATTTTTATAGGCTACAGTAGGGTAGTCCGTGGGAAACAGAGGGGGGTTTTAAAACAAGGTCAAGATGGTCTTTTTCAACTATGTGATTAAATCCCTGGCCTTTTTAAGGAGAAACAAGTATTAGAGGAAATCTCTCAGAACCTGCAGAGATGAGCTGTTGAATCTGTCAGCTCAACTGAGTAGATCACATGAAAGCAATTCCAAAGGAGGCTAAAACTACTTTCGTTGATTGATAGATAGATAAATAAATAGAAACATATGAAAATGATTAAGACAACTCATCTCCCAATTCACCTGAAAATAAAAGAAGGAGAGTAAATATATTCAGACTTGCAAGATTCTGTTACTACATTCATTCTAATAAAAAATAGTATTAAGTCTATGTGGTGTCTGTTTCTTGATCTAGCCTATTTTGTAGGGCTGACATCTTTGGCTTTTAAAGACTAGAAAACATTCATATTAGTTGGGAAAGAAATTTGAGGTCTCTCCCAACTCAATCATCTTATGACAAGAGATTCTAGGACAGTGGACAGATAGAGGTGTTCTAATATTTGAGGGGCTGCCACAAAGAAGAGGAGATCAACCTATTTCCCAAAGCACCAGAAGATAAGACAAGAAACAATGGATGGAGAGAATCAAGGAGAGAAGCAACCGAGAACTAAGGAAAAATTTCCTAACAGTGAGAACAATTAACCAGTGAAATAGCTTGCCTTGAGAAGTTGTGGTTGCTCCAGCACTGGAGGCTTCTAAGAAGACAGCCACTTGTCTGTAATAGTATAGGGTCTCCTGTTTGAGCAGGGGATTTGACTAGAAGATCCCTTCCATTATTCTGTTAAGTTTATGTGTTCCCATTTTGAACCAAACAAGGAACTCTTGGGTTTATTTTAAAATGGAGCGGCTGGGCAAGCAAATTGTGGCATCAGTGAATAGATTGAATCTTTCTTCAGCAAGGTGTAAAGAAGATCTGGTTGAAACTCCAAAGTCTAAGCCAGGGGTCTTCAAACTTGGCCCTTTTGTGACTTGTGGACTTCAACTCCCAGAATTCCTCAACCAGGCACGCTGGCTGAAGAATCCTGAGAGTTGAAGTCCACCAGTCATAAAAGGGCCAAGTTTGAAGACCCCTGGTCTGGATCCGAGCCTGCAGTTCCATCAAAATGGCCGACTGAGGGATTCTGGAATTCCACAAGTCATAAAAGGGCCAAGTTTGAAGACCCCTAGTCTAAGCATTAATCGTCATCATCTGGGACAGCAGGCAATGTAACCTTGTTGACTTCCAGCCATTTCATGGAAATCTCCTATGGGCCCCTTCATTATAAAGCATCTCCTCTTTCTTAAAGGGCTAAAGGGTTTTGGGTTTTGCCCGTCAAATGACGTGAGGCATCATGGCTGCAGGATCTGGGAATGCTGCTGAAATGCAATGGGGGAAAAGTGCATTAGAATGTCAAAAGCTTAATTGTGAATCAAAAGTGATAAGCTCTTGCTCAGAATATTAATTCCAGTTGATGATTTCCCCCCGCCCCCCTCTTCAATTGCTCCCCAGGATATCTTGATTTTAGACTGGCAAAGATCATTAGCGACCCATTGCACTTGATCTAGTTTATGCCTTGCCTCTGAACTGCATGTTTTGCGCAAAACACGTTACAGTGTTAGCAATGGAACCAGATGCCTTTTTTTACTATTTATCAAGTTTCTTTAGGGGAGACCTCCTGCTACATTAGCACGTCTTTCGGGCTCTGAGAAGGAACCTTGATCTTTCTCTCTGCCTTCTCCTTTTGAATATGCATGTCCAAATTTTTCAGCTTTTTCTTTCAGTTCAAAACTGCAGATCAAATTAATCAAATTAACTGCATTTCCCTTATACAGAGAAAAGCCATATTGGAGTTCACTGGGGCTTGTAGGTATAACCAACTAAATATTAGATTTTGAAGATCAATATCGTCAGCTCTTCTTCTTCTTCTTCTTCTTCTTCTTCTTCTTCTTCTTCTTCTTCTTCTTCTTCTTCTTCTTCTTCTTCTTCTTCTTCTTCTTCTTCTTCTTCTTCTTCTTCTTCTTCTTCTTCTTCGTTTCCATCCATTGCTTCTTGTCCTGCCTTCAGGTGCTTTGGAAAATAGCTTGACTCCCTCTTCTTTGGGGCAGCCCCTGAGATACTGGAAGGCTGCTATCCTGTCCACCCTCATCCTCCTCTTCATTAAACCAGACATACCCAATTCCAGCAACCATTCCTTATATGTTTTAGCCTCCAGTCCCCTGATCATCTTTGTTGCTCTTCTCCACACTCTTTCTAGAGTCTCAACATCTTTTTTACATCGTGATGACCAAAACTGGATGCCGTATTCCAAGTGTGGCCTTACCTAGGCCTTGTAAAGTGTATTAATTTTCCTATTTCCTATACATTTTCCTATTTTGGAATCATACGTTGATGACTGCTTACCGTCAATTTCACCCAACAGCAAAGGCATATCATGATAAATGCAAAAATACATGTAAGGAAAATAAAGATTATATCTGTACAATGGTAAAACGCCAACATTGATCTGGAATTTGAACTGACTGGCGAAGCTGGCCCGGGATCTTGAGAAAGAAAATGTAAACTTCTTCTTCTTCTTCTTCTTCTTCTTCTTCTTCTTCTTCTTCTTCTTCTTCTTCTTCTTCTTCTTCTTCTTCTTCTTCTTCTTCTTCTTCTTCTTCTTCTTCTTCTTCTTCTTCTTCTTCTTCTTCTTCTTCTTCTTCTTCTTCTTCTTCTTCTTCTTCTTCTTCTTCTTCTTCTTCTTCTTCTTCTTCTTCTTCTTCTTCTTCTTCTTTTGCCTTTAGAAGCTGTCTCTTTTTCCTTCCTGTTTGGAAAATGCATTTCTAATCAGCTTTTCTAAAATATTGGAAGTCCATCTAAGAGCCGTCCTCTCCGAATGAGCAATCTGAAATATTAAAGGCATGTTTGCTTGCCTTTCGCATCATTTATTTGCGTTAAATGCTTGGGTGTCTGTATACAGTCATCAAATATTCAGAAGTTGTTTAGGAAAATGGTAATTAGTAGGAAATAGAAGCTGCTATTTACACTCTCCAATTAATGTTTGCTGGTGGGTGTTTGGAGAACAATACAGCAGCAGCATGGCTGTGTTTTCTCCCTTTATTATATGAAAAATGAAGTAGAGGGGAAGGATTCAACTCAGTTCATATTAAGTTCTGTAAGTAGTTACTGGAGGAATCTCCAAGATAATAACAACTATGAATTAATGTCCTTCAAGTATTTATGGAGATTCTCAGTCATCCAGGTCATGGTTGTCCCAAAGGTGCTTTTTCAAGAGGCAACTGGACTTTTTTGTTTTTCTTTGAAGACATTTCGTTTCTCATCCAAGAAGCTTCTTCAGCTCTGACTGGAGGGTGGGGAATGGAAGGATTTATACTCTTTGCAGACAGCTGGTCCTTTGCATTCTTTTAGAGTCGTGAAGAGGAACTAAAGAACCTCTTGATGCGGGTGAAGAAGGAGAGTGCAAAAGTTGCCTTGAAACGCAACATTAAGAAAACCAAGATCATGGCATCCAGCCCTCTCAATTCCTGGCAAATAGATGGGGAAGAAATGGAGGTAGTGATAGATTTTATCTTCCTGGGCTCCAAGATCACCACAGATGGGGACTGCAGCCAAGAAATTAAAAGATGCTTGCTCCTGGGGAGGAAAGCTATGGCAAATCTAGACAACATACTAAAAAGCAGAGACATCACCCTGCCAACAAAAGTACGTATAATCAAGGCCATGGTTTTCCCAGTTGCAATGTATGGCTGTGAAAGTTGGCCCATAAGAAAGGCTGAGCGCCAAAGAATTGAAACCTTTGAACTATGGTGCTGGAGAAGACTCCTGCGAGTCCCCTGGACTGCAAGATGATCAATCCGGTCAGTCCTAGAGGAGATCAACCCTGACTGTTCTTTAGAAGGCCAGATCCGAAAGTTGGCCACCTAATGAGAAGGAAGGACTCACTGGAGAAGAGCCTTATGCTGGGAAAGATTGAGGGCAATAGAAGAAGGGGATGACAGAGAATGAGGTGGCTGGATGGAGTCGCTAAAGCAGTAAGCATGAGCTTAAATGGACTTCAGAAGATGGTAGAGGACAGGAAGGCCTGGAGGAACGCTGCCCATGGGGTTGTGATGGGTCAGACACAACTTCGTAACTAACATCAGAGAGTTGTTGAGGCCACTTGGAGGTTTACCTGTGTCCTCAGGGTGACCTGAGTGGTATCAAATGGATATGGAGCATCCTTACCAAAAGCACTACCAACCTCTTCCTCTTCTGAGATATTCACTTTCAGAATTCTTAAAACAATCCCAGAAATGTTTCTAGTCAATCCTGTACAAGATAAAATCAAAATGTTCCAGGAATTGATTATGGTGTTTGATGGTCCTTTACATTGCTTTCTATAAGATATTCTCTTAAAACATAAATAGTAGTAGTAGTAGTAGTAGTAGTAGTAGTAGTAGTAGTAATAGTAGTAGTAAAGTTGGAAGGGACCTTGGAGGTCATTGAGTCCAACCCCCTGCTCAGGCAGGAAATCCTATACCATTTCGGACAAATGGCTGTCCAGTCTCTTCTTAAAAACCTCCAGTGTTGGAGCATTCACCGCTTCTGGAGGCAGGTTGTTTCACTGGTTAAATTGTTCTAACTGTCAGGAAATTCCACCTTAGTTCTAGGTTGCTTCTCTCCTTGATTAGTTTCCATCCGTTGCTTCTTGTCCTGCCTTCAGGCGCCTTGGAAAATATCTTGACTCCCTCTTCTTTGGGGCAGCCCCTGAGATATTGGAAGACTGCCATTATGTCTCCCCTCGTCCTTCTCTTCATTAGACTGGACATTAGACTGGACTAGCCTTTCCTTAGATGTTTTAGCCTCCAGTCCCCTAATCATCTTTGTTGCTCTTCTCTGCACGCTTTCCAGAGTCTCAACATCTTTTTTACTTGAAAAGGGAGAAGCCAGGAAAGTTGCAGAGTGCAAGAGAGAAAGAAGCTTTTCTCCCTTCAAAAAGGAAAATATCTGTATTACCAAATCAAATATGAGCGGTGAGAAAGGATGCTGAAGAAATATTCAGTTTTTCTCTCCTCTGAGAAAGAGACGAACCCGTTTTTTTTTTTCTCTTCTAAAGTTAGGAAATAAGCTTTTCCTTGGCGAAGCCATTATTATGAGTCTCGCACAATAAAATGGACAGTCTTCGCAGTGTCCATTCACACTGACAAAAGCATTTTCCCTTTTTGTTTCATTTCTTAGTAGCAGACAAAGTTAGAGACCAGGAGACATTTGATGTCTTTTTTTCAGCCTCCTCTTTCTTGTCCCGAAATAAGATAAGATAAGATAAGATAAGATAAGATAAGATAAGATAAGATAAGATAAGATAAGATAAGATAAGATAAGATAAGATAAGCTTTATTGTCATTTTTTTTTTACTGTGGGCACAACCGCACATGTCAAAAATGAAATTTAGTTGCCCGCTCTCAAAGTGAACACGTACACGACACACACCTAAACATACTATATACAACATATGTATAGACCCACACCCCTACATATACATAACAAATAAATATTAAACACTGTTCATCTTGAATATATAATGGAAGGAGGAAGCTTGAGAGTTCACCAGGTTAATGCTGTATGAAATGAAACTATGGCTGAATCTGGATGTTCTGCTTCGGATTCCATGGAACCCCCGCCCAGAAGGTAACAAGGGAAACAGGTCATGAAGAGGATGTGTGGTGTCCCAGGCAATCTTGCGGACCCTGCTCAAGCAGCGCTTCTGTGCTATGTCCTGGATGGAAGGGAGGGAATTGGCAATGATCTTTTCTGCTGTCCTCACCACTCTCTGCACCACCTTTCTCTCTGAAGCAGTGATGCTTCCAAACCAGACTATGACGCTGTATGACAGGATGCTCTCGATTGTCCCCCTGTAGAAAGTGATTAAATACAGAGCAGAAACTCAAGGATGGGGGGGGGGGAATCAATACCTGTTGGATTCTGCTCAAGAGCTTTCCCCAAGTCTGCCCTCAGAGGCCTATCACGCCAGAGCACTGTTTTGTAACACAACCAAGGAATACAAGATAGATAGAAGAAGATCTTCCACGGGGAGCATTTTTTCACAGATTCAAAAACTGTTTAGGAAATAGTGACTAGAGGAAGCTTACACTGAGGGGTCCTGAGTACTCTCTGAGCTTGGTTGTTTTTTGCAGACGCTTCATTAACCAAACTAGGTAATATCATCAACTCTCACTTTGTCCTAGCACTGATGAGGTTATCTAGTTTATATATATATATATATATGTGTGTGTGTGTGTGTGTGTGTGTGTGTGTTTTCTGAGGTTTTCGCGGGTGTTTGTATGTAGGTCTTTGGTTGTTCGGGTTTTCTCCCGCGTAAAATTGGAAGTGTCTTGGCGACGTTTCGACGAAGTCCCATTCGTCATCTTCAGGCTGGTGTTTTCAGCTTCGTGCTTCGAGCAGCAATGTGTGGTCTTAGCTGTTTCTTCCTTTTAACTGCCAGTGGGGGTATGAACTGATTGGGTGGGAGCTTGGCTGTGTTATGATTGGGTGGAGGTGTGTTCTGATTGGTTAGGGGCTTGGCTGTGCTCTGATTGGCTGGGGGGTTGGCTGTGCTCTGATTGGCTGGGGGGTTGGCTGTGCTCTGATTGGCTGGGGGAGTTTCTGTTTGGTTGTGCTCAGGTTAGTCTGAGTTGCAGGGGGGTTTAAGATTTTGGGCTGCCTTGCTATTTTTTGGCTTTGCGTTTGTGGTCGTGCTCATTTCCATGGAGGGTGTCAGTTTGCTCATGTATGGATTGGAGGCTTTAAAGTGTAAGGGCAGCCTGGTCTGGCTTCTGGTTTGTGGTCGTTGCCATCATCATCGTGTGGCTTTGGGTAGTTGCTTTTTGTGTGGATGTGTGGTGGTGGGGACATCATGTGTGGTTTTGATGAGTGGGGTGGGTATCATTTTTTTGTTAGGGAGTCGTTTGTCAATAAGGCGGTTCCAAATGGCGGTAGGCGGGAGTATCATCTTGCTTGTTCATGCTGTTTGGGCGTGGTTGCTATCTCGATGGCTCTCGATATTCTGTATTGAAATGTTCACTGTTGCAATTGTGGGGTTTCTGGTATTTTAAATTTCCCCCCCCCCCAATTTCATGTCCTGTGGCTTGAGGTGGGGACCAGGGAAGATGTTGGTTCCTCTTTTTTGACTGAGTTCTTATGTTCTTCAATGCGTGCACTTATTCTTCTGTTGGTTTGTCCGATGTATGTGGTGGGACAAGTGGTGCATGGAATTTCGTATACTCCTTGATTTTCTAATTCAATTTTATCTTTGGGGTTTCTAAGGATGGTGGATATTTTTCTGTTTGTGCAGAATGCTGTTTTCATGTTGTATTTATGGAGGATCTTACTGATTCTGTCTGTGGTGCCTTTTATGTATGGGAGGAGGGCTTTGCCGTTTTTTTGTTCTTCGTCTTGGATTTTAGTGGAGGTTTCTTTTTGGATTAGGTTGTTAATCTTATTCTTGGAATCCATTGGATGTTAGTACATTGGTGGAGTGTGTAGTTCGGTTTTTAGGCTCTGTTTTCGTCAGGTCCCTAAGCGTTTTGTTCTGGAGATGAGTGGCTTGGTACAGAGTTGATCTGTGCTGGGTGGTGGTGTGAGATGAGTGCAGATAGCGGTTTGTGTGTGTTTTCTTCTGGTAGATGGTGTGCTCCTAGGGAGCCATTGTGATTTCTTGTAGACTAAGACATCCTGGAAGGGAAGTTGGTTGTTAGCTTCTGTTTCCATGGTGAAACTGTATTTTGGGGTGTAGGCTGTTGAGGTGTGTGAGGAAGTTGTCCAGTTTTTCTTTCCCATGTGGCCAGATTATGAAGGTGTCGTCTACGTATCTGAGCCAGAGTTTGGGCTTGTGATCCGATTTTTCTAGAGCTTGGGTTTCAAAGTGTTCCATGTAGAGGTTTGCAATGACAGGTGAGAGGGGTGATCCCATGGGTGCTCCTTCTGTTTGTTTGTATTTTTGTCCATTATAGATGAAGTATGTGTTGGATAGGAAGTGGTTGGTCAGATCTAAGATGTGTTTGGGGGGGTTATATTTGTTTTGAATAGCTGTCAAGGCTTCTTTGATAGGCACTTGGGTGAAGAGGGATAGGACATCGAAGCTCACTAGTAGGTCGCTGGGCTGTAAGCTTTGTTTCTTTATGATCTCTATAAACTGGAATGAGTTTTTTACGTGTGAGGTGATGGATTCTGCATAGGGCTGTAGTTGTTTGGCGAGAAATTGGGCTAGGTTTTGGAGAGGTGAGCCTATGGAGCTGACTATAGGTCTGAGTGGGGTTCCTTCTTTGTGTATCTTGGGGAGACCATAGAGTTTGGGGCATCTGGATGATTTCTCTCTGGGAATGATTCTTTGCTGGATCTCTTCACTAATGGGGGAGGCTTTTATTTTGGATCTGGTGGTTTTTTCCTGGTAGGTGGTGGGATCTGTATTTAGGGGTTTGTATGTGGAGTCTTGGAATAGGTTGGTTAATTTGGTTTGGTAGTCAGATGTGTTCATAACCACCGTGGCGTTGCCCTTGTCTGCTGGTAGGATTATTATGCTGGTGTCTTCTTTCAGGTTACGTAGTAACCTGAAAGAAGACACCAGAAAGAAGACACCTGAAAGAAGACCTATAGTCAGCTCCATAGGCTCACCTCTACAAAACCTAGCCAAATTTCTCGCCAAACAACTACAGCCCTATGCAGAATCCATCACCTCACACATAAAAAACTCATTCCAGTTTATAGAGATCATAAAGAAACAAAACTTACAGCCCAGCGGACCTACCGTGGCTTTGAGTCATATCACCTTCCCCAAAGTGCCTATCAAAGAAGCCTTTGACAGCTATCCACAAACAAAATATAACCCCCTCAAACAACATCTTAAGATATGAACCAACCAAATTCCTATCAACACCATACTTCATCTATAATGGACAAAAATACAAACAACAGAAGGATGCACCCATGGATCACCCCTCTCACCTGTCATTGCAAAACCTCTACATGGAACACTTAAACCCAGCTCTAGAAAATCGGATCACAACCCAAACTCTGCTCAGATAGTAGACGACACCTTCATAATCTGGCCACATGGGAAAGAAAAACTGGACAAATTCCTCACACACCTCAACAGCCTACACCCCAAAATACAGTTCACCATGGAAACAGAAGCTAACAACCAACTTACCTTCCTGGATGTCTTAGTCTACAAGAAATCCAATGGCTCCCTAGGACACACCATCTACCAGAAGAAAACACACACAAACCGCTATCTGCACGCTCTCTCACACCACCACCCAGCACAGATCAACTCTGTAGCCAAGACACTCATCTCCAGAACAAAACGCTTAGCTGAGGAACAACACCTAAAAAACGAACTACACACTCTCACCAATGTACTAACATCTAATGGATTCCAAAGAAATAAGATTACAAACCTAATCCAAAAAGAAACCCCCACTAAAATCCAAGACGAAGAACAAGAAAACGGCAAAGCCCTCCTCCCATACATAAAAGGCACCACAGACAGAATCAGTAAGATCCTCCATAAACACAATATCAAAACAGCATTCTGCACAAACAAAAATATCCACCATCCTTAGAAACCCCAAAGATAAAATTGAATTAGAAAATCAAGGAGTATACGAAATTCCATGCACCACTTGTCCCACCACATACATTGGACAAACCAACAGAAGAATAAGTGCACGCATTGAAGAACATAAGAACTCAGTCAAAAAAGAGGAACCAACATCTTCCCTGGTCCAACACCTTAAAGCCACAGGACATGAAATTGACTTTAAAAATACCAGAACAATTGCCAAAAGTGAACATTTTAATAACAGAATAATCAGAGAAGCCATCGAGATAGAAAAACGCCCACACAGCATGAACAAGCGAGATGATACCTCCCGCCTACCAGCCATTTGAAAACCCGCCCTTATTGACAAACGACTCCCTAACACAAAAAATGAT
>NW_024098290.1:0-117529 GCF_016545835.1 Crotalus tigris | reverse complement strand
CATTTGCCTCTCCATGGTGACCTAATCCTAACCCTAAGTGTAATTTTCCTCCAATGGGATTTCCCCAAGTATTTTTGCAGGAAACATAGGTAGGGTTGTGTAGAAAGGTCAGTGACCTCCTAACCATACCTAAGCACTCCGAATTTGTTGGTGATGTCCATTTTGCTCTATGAGTTCATGGTGACCTAACCCTAACCCTAAGTGGAATTTTCCTTCAATGGGCTTTTCCATGTATTTTACCAGGAAACATAGATAGGTTAGTCTAGAAAGGTCAGTGCCCTCCTAACCATACCCAAGCACCCTGAATTTGTCGGCATTGGCCATTTGACTCTCCGTGGTGACCTAATCCTAACCCTAAGTGGAATTTTCCTCCAATGGGATTTCCCCATGTATTTTATCAGGAAAAAATACTTAGGGTGCTGTAGAAAGGTCAGTGCCCTCCTACCCATACCTAAGCACTCCGAATCCGTTGGTGATGTCCATTTTGCTATATGAGTTCATGGTGACATAATCCTAAACCTAAGTGGAATTTTCCTCCAATGGGATTTCCCCATGTATTTTACCAGGAAACTTAAAAAAGGGTAGTCTAGAAAGGTCAGTGCCCTCCTAACCATACCGAAGCACCCTCAATTTGTTGGCATTGTCCATTTGACTCTCCATGGTGACCTAATCCTAACCCTAAGTGGAATTTTCCTCCAATGGGATTTCCCCAAGTATTTTATCAGGAAAAATAGTTAGGGTAGTGGAGAAAGGTCAGTGCCCTCCTACCCTTACCTAAGCACTCCGAATTCGTTGGTGATGTCCATTTTGCTCTATGAGTTCATGGTGACCTAACCCTAACCCTAAGTGGAATTTTCCTCCAATGGGATTTCCCCATGTATTTTAGCAGGAAACATAGATAGGGTAGTCTAGAAAGGTCAGTGCCCTCCTAACCATACCCAAGCACTCCGAATTCGTTGGTGATGTCCATTTTGCTCTATGAGTTCATGGTGACTAACCCTAACTGTAAGTGGAATTTTCCTCCAATGGGATTTTCTTCCAGGAAACATAAAAAGGGTAGTCTAGAAGAGTCAGTGGCCTCGTAACCATACCCATACACCCCAAATTTGTTGGTGATGTCCATTTTGCTCTATGAGTTCAAGGTGACCTAACCCTATCCCTAAGTGGAATTTTTCTCCAATGGGATTTCCCCATGTATTTTACCAGGAAACATAAAAAAGGGTAGTCTAGAAAGGTCAGTGCCATCCTAACCATACCCAATCACTCCGAATTTGTTGGTGATGTCCATTTTGCTCTATGAGTTCAAGGTGACCTAACCCTAAGTGGCATTTTCCTCAAATGGGATTTTCCCATGTATTTTACCAGCAAACATAGATATGGTTGTCTAGAAAGGTCAGTGCCCTCCTAACCATACCCAAGCACTCCGAACTCGTTGGTGATGTCCATTTTGCTCTATTAGTTCATGTGACCTAACCCTAACGCTAAGTGGAATTTTCCTCCAATGAGATTTCCCCATGTATTTTACCAGGAAACATAAAAAGGGTAGGCTAGAATAATCAGTGCCCTCCTAACCATACCCAAGCAACCTGAATTTGTTGTTAATGTCCATTTGACTCTCCATCGTGACCTAATCCTAACCCTCAGTGGAATTTTCCTCCAATGGGATTTTCCCATGTATTTTACCAGGAAATGTAGTTAGAGTAGTCTAGAAAGATCAGTGCCCTCCTAACCATAGCCAAGCACTCCGAATTCATTGTTGATGTCCATTTTGCTCTATGAGTTCATGGTGACGTAACCCTAACCCTAAGTGGAATTTTTCTCCAATGGGATTTCCCATGTATTTTACCAGGAAAAATAAAAAAGATAGGCTAGAATTGTCATTGCCCTCCTAACCATACCCAAGCAACCTGAATTTGTTGGTAATGTCCATTTGACTCTCCATCGTGACCTAATCCTAACCCTCAGTCGAATTTTCCTCCAGTGGGATTTCCCCATGCATTTTACCAGGAAACATAAAAAAGGGTAGTCTAGAAAGGTCAGTGCCCTCTTAACCATACCCAAGCACTCCGAATTCGTTAGTGATGTCCATTTTGCTCTATGAGTTCATGGTGACTTAACCCTAACCCTAAGTGGAATTTTCCTAAAATGGGTTTTTCCCATGTATTTTAGCAGGAAACATAGATACGGTAGTCTAGAAAGGTCAGTGCCCTCCTACCCATACCTAAGCACTACGAATTCGTTGGTGATGTCCATTTTGCTCTATGAGTTCATGGTGAACTAATCCTAAAACTAGGTGGAATTTTCCTCCAATGGGATTTCCCCATGTATTTTACCAGGAAACTTAAAAAAGGGTAGTCTAGAAAGGTCAGTGCCCTCCTAACCATACCCAAGCACCCTGAATTTGTTGGCTATGTCCATTTGACTCTCCATGGTGACCTAATCCTAAACCTAAGTGGAATTTTCCTCCAATGGGATTTCCCCATTTATTTTACCAGGAAAAGTAGTTAGGGTAGTCTAGAAAGGTCAGTGCCCTCCTAACCATACCCAAGCACCCTGAATTTGTTGGCGATGTCCATTTGACTCTCCATGGTGACCTAATCCTAACCCTAAGTGGAATTTTCTTCCAATGGGATTTCCCAAAGTATTTTATCAGGAGAAATAGTTAGGGTAGTGTAGAAAGGTCAGTGCCCTCCTACCCATACCTAAGCACTCCGAATTCCTTGGTGATGTCCGTTTTGCTCTATGAGTTCATGGTGACCTAACCCTAACCCTAAGTGGAATTTTCCTCCAATGGGATTTCCCCATGTATTTTACCAGGAAAAGTCGTTAGGGTAGTCTAGAAAGGTCAGTGCACTCCTAACCATACCCAAGCACTCCGAATTCATTGGTGATGTCCATTTTGCTATATGAGTTCAAGGTGACTTAACCCTAACCCTAAGTGGAATTTTCCTCCAATGGGATTTTCCCATGTATTTTAGCAAGAAACATAGATAGGGTAGTCTAGAAAGGTCAGTGCCCTCGTACCCATACCTACGCACTCCGAATTCGTTGGTGATGTCCATTTTGCTCTATGAGTCCATGATGACTTAACCCTAACCCTTAGTGGAATTTTCCTCCAATGGGATTTCCCCATGTATTTTACCAGGAAACTTAAAAAAGAGCAGTCTAGAAAGGTCAGTGCCCTCCTAACCATACCCAAGCACCCTGAATTTGTTGGCTATGTCCATTTGACTCTCCATGGTGACCTAATCCTAAACCTACGTGGAATTTTCCTCCAATGGGATTTCCCCATGTATTTTACCAGGAAAAGTAGTTAGGGTAGTCTAGAAAGGTCAGTGCCCTCCTAACCATACCCAAGCACCCTGAATTTGTTGGCGATGTCCATTTGACTCTCCATGGTGACTAATCCTAACCCTAAGTGGAATTTTCTTCCAATGGGATTTCCCAAATTATTTTATCAGGAGAAATAGTTAGGGTAGTGTAGAAAGGTCAGTGCCCTCCTACCCATACCTAAGCACTCCGAATTCCTTGGTGATGTCCGTTTTGCTCTATGAATTCATGGTGACTTAACCCTAACCCTAAGTGGAATTTTCCTCCAATGGGATTTCCCCATGTATTTTACCAGGAAAAGTCGTTAGGGTAGTCTAGAAAGGTCAGTGCACTCCTAACCATACCCAAGCACTCCGAATTCATTGGTGATGTCCATTTTGCTATATGAGTTCAAGGTGACTTAACCCTAACCCTAAGTGGAATTTTCCTCCAATGGGATTTTCCCATGTATTTTAGCAAGAAACATAGATAGGGTAGTCTAGAAAGGTCAGTGCCCTCGTACCCATACCTACGCACTCCGAATACGTTGGTGATGTCCATTTTGCTCTATGAGTCCATGATGACTTAACCCTAACCCTAAGTGGAATTTTCCTCCAATGGGATTTCCCCATGTATTTTACCAGGAAACTTAAAAAAGAGCAGTCTAGAAAGGTCAGTGCCCTCCTAACCATACCCAAGGACCCTGAATTTGTAGGTGATGTCCATTTGACTCTCCATGGTGGCCTAATCCTAACCCTAAGTGGAATTTTCCTCCAATGGGATTTCCCCATGTATTTTACAAGGAAAAGTAGTTAGGGTAGTCTAGAAAGGTCAGTGCCCTCCTAACCATACCTAAGCACTTCGAAGTTGTTGGTGATGTCCATTTTGCGCTATGAGTTCATGGTGACCTAACCCTAACCCTAAGTGGAATTTTCCTCCAATGGGATTTTCCCATGTATTTTAGCAGGAAACATAGATAGGGTAGTCTAGAAAGGTCAGTGCCCTCCTACCCATACCTAAGCACTCCGAATTCGTTGGTGATGTCCATTTTGCTCTATAAGTTCATGATGACTTAACCCTAACCCTAAGTGGAATTTTCCTCCAATGGGATTTCCCCATGTATTTTACCAGGAAACTTTAAAAAGGGTAGTCTAGAAAGGTCAGTGCCCTCCTAACCATACCCAAGCACCCTGAATTTGTTGGCAATGTCCATTTGACTCTCCATGGTGACCTAATCCTAACCCTAAGTGGAATTTTCCTCCAATGGGATTTCCCCATGTATTTTACAAGGAAAAGTAGTTAGGGTAGTCTAGAAAGGTCAGTGCCCTCCTAACCATACCTAAGGACTTCGAATTTGTTGGTGATGTCCATTTTGCTCTATGAGTTCATGGTGACTTAACCCTAACCCTAAGTAGAATTTTCCTCCAATGGGATTTTCCCATGTATTTTACCAAGAAACATAAAAAGGGGAGGCTAGAATAGTCAGTGCCCTCCTAACCATACCCAAGCACCCTGAATTTGTTGGCATTGTCCATTTGACTCTCCATGGTGACATAATCGTAACCCTAAATGGAATTTTCCTCCAATGGGATTTCCCCATGTATTTTATCAGGAAAAGTAGTTAGGGTACTCTAGAAAGGTCAGTGCCCTCCTAACCATACCTAAGCACTTCGAATTTGTTGGTGATGTCCATTTTGCTCTATGAGTTCATGGTGACTTAAACCTAACCCTAAGTGGAATTTTCCTCCAATGGGATTTTCCCTTGTATTTTAGCAGGAAACATAGATAGGGTAGTCTAGAAAGGTCAGTGCCCTCCTACCCATACATAAGCACTCCTAATTCATTGGTGATGTCCAGTTTGCTCTATGAGTTCATGATGACTTAACCCTAACCCTAAGTGGAATTTTCCTCCAATGGGATTTCCCCATGTATTTTACCAGGAAACTTAAAAAAGGGTAGTCCAGAAAGGTCAGTGCCCTCCTAAGCATACCCAAGCACCCTGAATTTGTTGGCGATGTCCATTTGACTCTCCATGGTGACCTAATCCTAACCCTAAGTGGAATTTTCCTCCAATTGGATTTCCCCATGTATTTTACCAGGAAACTTAAAAAAGAGTAGTCTAGAAAGGTCAGTGCCCTCCTAACAATACCCAAGCATCCTGAAATTGTTGGCGATGTCCATTTGACTCTCCATGGTGACCTAATCCTAACCCTAAGTGGAATTTTCCTCCAATGGGATTTCCCCATGTATTTTACAAGGAAAAGTAGTTAGGGTAGTCTAGAAAGGTCAGTGCCCTCCTAACCATACCTAAGCACTTCGAATTTGTTGGTGATGTCCATTTTGCTCTATGAGTTCATGGTGACCTAACCTTAACCCTAAGTGGAATTTTCCTCCAATGGGATTTTCCCATGTATTTTACCAGGAAACATAGATAGGGTAGTCTAGAAAGGTCAGTGCCCTCCTAACCATACCCAAGCACCCTGAATTTGTTGGCATTGTCCATTTGACTCTCCATGGTGACCTAATCCTAACCCTAAGTGGAATTTTCCTCCAATGGGATTTCCCCAAGTATTTTATCAGGAAAAAATACTTAGGGTACTCTAGAAAGGTCAGTGCCCTCCTACCCATACCTAAGCACTCCGAATTCGTTGGTGATGTCCATTTTGCTCTATGAGTTCATGGTGACATAATCCTAACCCTAAGTCGAATTTTCCTCCAATGGGATTTCCCCATGTATTTTACCAGGAAACTTAAAAAAGGGTAGTCTAGAAAGGTCAGTGTCCTCCTAACCATACCCAAGCACCCTGAATTTGTTGGCGATGTCCATTTGACTCTCCATGGTGACCTAATCCTAACCCTAAGTGGAATTTTCATCCAATGGGATTTCCCCATGTATTTTACAAGGAAAAGTAGTTAGGGTAGTCTAGAAAGGTCAGTGCCCTCCTAACCATACCTAAGCACTTCGAATTTGTTGGTGATGTCCATTTTGCTCTACGGGTTCATGGTGACCTAACCCTAACCCTAAGTGGAATTTTGCTCCAATGGGATTTTCCCATGTATTTTACCAGGAAACATAGATAGGGTAGTCTAGAAAGGTCAGTGCCCTCCTACCCATACCTAAGCACTCAGAATTCGTTGGTGATGTCCATTTTGCTCTATGAGTTCATGATGACTTAACCCTAACCCTAAGTGGAATTTTGCTCCAATGGGATTTCCCCATGTATTTTACCAGGAAACTTAAAAAAGGGTAGTCTAGAAAGGTCAGTGCCCTCCTAACCATACCGAAGCACCCTCAATTTGTTGGCATTGTCCATTTGACTCTCCATGGTGACCTAATCCTAACCCTAAATGGAATTTTCCTCCAATGGGATTTCCCCATGTATTTTATCAGGAAAAGTAGTTAGGGTAGTCTAGAAAGGTCAGTGCCATCCTAACCTTACCCAAGGACTCTGAATTTGTTGGTGATGTCCATTTTGCTCTATGAGTTCAAGGTGACCTACCTCTAACCCTAAGTGGAATTTTCCTCCAATCGGATTTTCCTATGTATTTTAGCAGGAAACAAAAATAGGGTAGTCTAGAAAGGTCAGTGCCCTCCTACCCATACCGAAGCACACCGAATTCGTTGGTGATGTCCATTTTGCTCTATGAGTTCATGGTGACTTAACCCTAACCCTAAGTGGAATTTTCCTCCAATGGGTTTTCCCATGTATTTTAGCAGGAAACATAGATACGGTAGTCTAGAAAGGTCAGTGCCCTCCTACCCATACCTAAGCACTCCGAATTCGTTGGTGATGTCCAATTTGCTCTATGAGTTCATGGTGACTTAACCCTAACCCTAAGTGGAATTTTCCTCCAATGGGATTTCCCCATGTATTTTACCAGGAAACTTAAAAAAGGGTAGTCTAGAAAGGTCAGTGCCCTCCTAACCATACCCAAGCACCCTGAATTTGTTGGCTATGTCCATTTGACTCTCCATGGTGACCTAATCCTAAACCTAAGTGGAATTTTCCTCCAATGGGATTTCCCCATGTATTTTACCAGGAAAAGTAGTTAGGGTAGTCTAGAAAGGTCAGTGCCCTCCTAGCCATACCCAAGCACCCTGAATTTGTTTGCGATGTCCATTTGACTCTCCATGGTGACCTAATCCTAACCCTAAGTGGAATTTTCCTCCAATGGGATTTCCCAAAGTATTTTATCAGGAGAAATAGTTAGGGTAGTATAGAAAGGTCAGTGCCCTCCTACCCATACCTAAGCACTCCGAATTCGTTGGTGATGTCCATTTTGCTCTATGAGTTCATGGTGACTTCACCCTAACCCTAAGTGGAATTTTCCTCCAATGGGATTTTCCCATGTATTTTACCAAGAAACATGAAAAGGGGAGGCTAGAATAGTCAGTGCCCTCCTAACAAAACCAAGCACCCTGAATTTGTTGGCATTGTCCATTTGACTCTCCATGGTGACATAATCCTAACCCTAAATGGAATTTTCCTCCAATGGGATTTCCCCATGTATTTTATCAAGAAAAGTAGTTAGGGTAGTCTAGAAAGGTCAGTGCCCTCCTACCCATACCTAAGCACTCCGAATTTGTTGGTGATGTCCATTTTGCTCTATGAGTTCATGATGACTTAACCCTAACCCTAAGTGGAATTTTCCTCCAATGGGATTTCCCCATGTATTTTACCAGGAAACTTAAAAAAGGGTAGTCTAGAAAGGTCAGTGCCCTCCTAACCATACCCAAGCACCCTGAATTTGTTGGCGATGTCCATTTGACTTTCCATGGTGACATAATCCTAACCCTAAGTGGAGTTTTCCTCCAATGGGATTTCCCCATGTATTTTACCAGGAAACTTAAAAAAGGGTAGTCTAGAAAGGTCAGTGCCCTCCTAACCATACCCAAGCACCCTGAATTTGTTGGCGATGTCCATTTGACTCTCCATGGTGACCTAATCCTAACCCTAAGTGGAATTTTCATCCAATGGGATTTCCCCATGTATTTTACAAGGAAAAATAGTTAGGGTAATCTAGAAAGGTCAGTGCCCTCCTAACCATACCCAAGCACCCTGAATTTGTTGGCGATGTCCATTTGACTCTCCATGGTGACCTAATCCTAAACCTAAGTGGAATTTTCCTCCAATGGGATTTCCCCATGTATTTTACCAGGAAACTTAAAAAAGGGTAGTCTAGAAAGGTCAGTGCCCTCCTAACCATACCCAAGAACCCTGAATATGTTGGCGATGTCCATTTGACTCTCGATGGTGACCTAATCCTAACCCTAAGTGGAATTTTCATCCAATGGGATTTCCCCATGTATTTTACAAGGAAAAGTAGTTAGGGTAGTCTAGAAAGGTCAGTGCCCTCCTAACCATACCTAAGCACTTCGAATTTGTTGGTGATGTCCATTTTGCTCTATGAGTTCATGGTGACCTAACCCTAACCCTATGTGGAATTTTCCTTCAATGGGCTTTTCCATGTATTTTACCAGGAAACATAGATAGGTTAGTCTAGAAAGGTCAGTGCCCTCCTAACCATACCCAAGCACCCTGAATTTGTTGGCATTGTCCATTTGACTCTCCATGGTGACCTAATCCTAACCCTAAGTGGAATTTTCCTCCAATGGGATTTCCCCATGTATTTTATCAGGAAAAAATACTTAGGGTACTGTAGAAAGGTCAGTGCCCTCCTACCCATACCTAAGCACTCCGAATCCGTTGGTGATGTCCATTTTGCTATATGAGTTCATGGTGACATAATCCTAACCCTAAGTGGAATTTTCCTCCAATGGGATTTCCCCATGTATTTTACCAGGAAACTTAAAAAAGGGTAGTCTAGAAAGGTCAGTGCCCTCCTAACCATACCGAAGCACCCTCAATTTGTTGGCATTGTCCATTTGACTCTCCATGGTGACCTAATCCTAACCCTAAGTGGAATTTTCCTCCAATGGGATTTCCCCAAGTATTTTATCAGGAAAAATAGTTAGGGTAGTGGAGAAAGGTCAGTGCCCTCCTACCCATACCTAAGCACTCCGAATTCGTTGGTGATGTCCATTTTGCTCTATGAGTTCATGGTGACCTAACCCTAACCCTAAGTGGAATTTTCCTCCAATGGGATTTCCCCATGTATTTTACCAGTAAACATAAAAAGGGTAGGCTAGAAAGGTCAGTGCCCTCCTAACCATACCCAAGCACCCTGAATTTGTTGGTGATGTCCATTGGACTCTCCATGGTGACCTAATCCTAACCCTAAGAGGAATTTTCCTCCAATGGGATTTCCCCATGTGTTTTACCAGGAAAAGTAGTTAGGGTAGTCTAGAAAGGTCAGTGCACTCCTAACCATACCCAAGCACTCCGAATTCATTGGTGATGTCCATTTTGCTCTATGAGTTCAAGGTGACTTAACCCTAACCCTAATTGGAATTTTCCTCCAATGGGATTTTCCCATGTATTTTAGCAGGAAACATAGATAGGGTAGTCTAGAAAGGTCAGTGCCCTCCTACCCATACCTAAGCACTCCGAATTCGTTGGTGATGTCCATTTTGCTCTATGAGTTCATGATGATTTAACCCTAACCCTAAGTGGAATTTTCCTCCAATGGGATTTCCCCATGTATTTTATCAGGAAACTTAAAAAAGGCTAGTCTAGAAAGGTCAGTGCCCTCCTAACCATACCCAAGCACCCTGAATTTGTTGGCGATGTCCATTTGACTCTCCGTGGTGACATAATCCTAACCCTAAGTGGAATTTTCCTCCAATGGGATTTCCCCATGTATTTTACCAGGAAACTTAAAAAAGGGTAGTCTAGAAAGGTCAGTGCCCTCCTAACCATACCAAAGAACCCTGAATTTGTTGGCGATGTCCATTTGACTCTCCATGGTGACCTAATCCTAACCCTAAGTGGAATTTAACTCCAATGGGATTTTTCCATGTATTTTACAAGGAAAAGTAGTTGGGTAGTCTAGAAAGGTCAGTGCCCTCCTAACCATACCTAAGCACTTCGAATTTGTTGGTGATGTCCATTTTGCTCTATGAGTTCATGGTGACCTAACCCTAACACTAAGTGGAATTTTCCTCCAATGGGATTTCCCCATGTATTTTACCAGGAAACATAAAAAGGATAGACTAGAATAATCAGTGCCCTCCTAATCATAACCAAGTACCCTGAATTTGTTGGCATTGTCCATTTGCCTCTCAATGGTGACCTAATCCTAACCCTAAGTGGAATTTTCCTCCAATGGGATTTCCCCATGTATTTTACCAGAGAAGATAAAAAAGGGTAGTTTAGAAAGGTCAGTGCGCTCCTCACCATACCTAAGCACTTCAAATTTGTTGGTGATGTCCATTTTGCTCTATGAGTTCAAGGTGACCTAACTCTAACCCTAAGTGGAATTTTCCTCCAATGGGATTTCCCCATGTATTTTACCAGGAAACTTAAAAAAGGGTAGTCTAGAAAGGTCAGTGCCCTCCTAACCATACCCAAGAACTCTGAATTTGTTGGCGATGTCCATTTGCCTCTCCATGGTGACCTAATCCTAACCCTAAGTGTAATTTTCCTCCCATGGGATTTCCCCAAGTATTTTTGCAGGAAACATAGGTAGGGTAGTGTAGAAAGGTCAGTGACCTCCTAACCATACCTAAGCACTCCGAATTTGTTGGTGATGTCCATTTTGCTCTATGAGTTCATGGTGACCTAACCCTAACCCTAAGTGGAATTTTCCTTCAATGGGCTTTTCCATGTATTTTACCAGGAAACATAGATAGGTTAGTCTAGAAAGGTCAGTGCCCTCCTAACCATACCCAAGCACCCTGAATTTGTCGGCATTGGCCATTTGACTCTCCGTGGTGACCTAATCCTAACCCTAAGTGGAATTTTCCTCCAATGGGATTTCCCCATGTATTTTATCAGGAAAAAATACTTAGGGTACTGTAGAAAGGTCAGTGCCCTCCTACCAATACCTAAGCACTCCGAATCCGTTGGTGATGTCCATTTTGCTATATGAGTTCATGGTGACATAATCCTAAACCTAAGTGGAATTTTCCTCCAATGGGATTTCCCCATGTATTTTACCAGGAAACTTAAAAAAGGGTAGTCTAGAAAGGTCAGTGCCCTCCTAACCATACCGAAGCACCCTCAATTTGTTGGCATTGTCCATTTGACTCTCCATGGTGACCTAATCCTAACCCTAAATGGAATTTTCCTCCAATGGGATTTCCCCAAGTATTTTATCACGAAAAAATACTTAGGGTACTGTAGAAAGGTCAGTGCCATCCTAACCTTACCCAAGGACTCTGAATTTGTTGGTGATGTCCATTTTGCTCTATGAGTTCAAGGTGACCTACCTCTAACCCTAAGTGGAATTTTCCTCCAATCGGATTTTCCTATGTATTTTAGCAGGAAACATAGATAGGGTAGTCTAGAAAGGTCAGTGCCCTCCTAACCATACCCAAGCACTCCGAATTCGTTGGTGATGTCCATTTTGCTCTATGAGTTCATGGTGACTAACCCTAACTGTAAGTGGAATTTTCCTCCAATGGGATTTTCTTCCAGGAAACATAAAAAGGGTAGTCTAGAAGAGTCAGTGGCCTAGTAACCATACCCATACACCCCAAATTTGTGGGTGATGTCCATTTTGCTCTATGAGTTCAAGGTGACCTAACCCTATCCCTAAGTGGAATTTTCCTCCAATGGGATTTCCCCATGTATTTTACCAGGAAACATAAAAAAGGGTAGTCTAGAAAGGTCAGTGCCATCCTAACCATACCCAATCACTCCGAATTTGTTGGTGATGTCCATTTTGCTCTATGAGTTCAAGGTGACCTAACCCTAAGTGGCATTTTCCTCCAATGGGATTTTCCCATGTATTTTACCAGCAAACATAGATATGGTTGTCTAGAAAGGTCAGTGCCCTCCTAACCATACCCAAGCACTCCGAACTCGTTGGTGATGTCCATTTTGCTCTATTAGTTCATGTGACCTAACCCTAACGCTAAGTGGAATTTTCCTCCAATGAGATTTCCCCATGTATTTTACCAGGAAACATAAAAAGGGTAGGCTAGAATAATCAGTGCCCTCCTAACCATACCCAAGCAACCTGAATTTGTTGGTAATGTCCATTTGACTCTCCATCGTGACCTAATCCTAACCCTCAGTGGAATTTTCCTCCAATGGGATTTTTCCATGTATTTTACCAGGAAATGTAGTTAGAGTAGTCTAGAAAGATCAGTGCCCTCCTAACCATAGCCAAGCACTCCGAATTCATTGTTGATGTCCATTTTGCTCTATGAGTTCATGGTGACGTAACCCTAACCCTAAGTGGAATTTTTCTCCAATGGGATTTCCCATGTATTTTACCAGGAAAAATAAAAAAGATAGGCTAGAATTGTCATTGCCCTCCTAACCATACCCAAGCAACCTGAATTTGTTGGTAATGTCCATTTGACTCTCCATCGTGACCTAATCCTAACCCTCAGTCGAATTTTCCTCCAGTGGGATTTCCCCATGCATTTTACCAGGAAACATAAAAAAGGGTAGTCTAGAAAGGTCAGTGCCCTCTTAACCATACCCAAGCACTCCGAATTCGTTAGTGATGTCCATTTTGCTCTATGAGTTCATGGTGACTTAACCCTAACCCTAAGTGGAATTTTCCTAAAATGGGTTTTTCCCATGTATTTTAGCAGGAAACATAGATACGGTAGTCTAGAAAGGTCAGTGCCCTCCTACCCATACCTAAGCACTACGAATTCGTTGGTGATGTCCATTTTGCTCTATGAGTTCATGGTGAACTAATCCTAAAACTAGGTGGAATTTTCCTCCAATGGGATTTCCCCATGTATTTTACCAGGAAACTTAAAAAAGGGTAGTCTAGAAAGGTCAGTGCCCTCCTAACCATACCCAAGCACCCTGAATTTGTTGGCTATGTCCATTTGACTCTCCATGGTGACCTAATCCTAAACCTACGTGGAATTTTCCTCCAATGGGATTTCCCCATGTATTTTACCAGGAAAAGTAGTTAGGGTAGTCTAGAAAGGTCAGTGCCCTCCTAACCATACCCAAGCACCCTGAATTTGTTTGCGATGTCCATTTGACTCTCCATGGTGACCTAATCCTAACCCTAAGTGGAATTTTCTTCCAATGGGATTTCCCAAAGTATTTTATCAGGAGAAATAGTTAGGGTAGTGTAGAAAGGTCAGTGCCCTCCTACCCATACCTAAGCACTCCGAATTCCTTGGTGATGTCCATTTTGCTCTATGAGTTCATGGTGACTTCACCCTAACCCTAAGTGGAATTTTCCTCCAATGGGATTTTCCCATGTATTTTACCAGGAAAAGTCGTTAGGGTAGTCTAGAAAGGTCAGTGCACTCCTAACCATACCCAAGCACTCCGAATTCATTGGTGATGTCCATTTGACTCTCCATGGTGACCTAATCCTAACCCTAAGTGGAATTTTCCTCCAATGGGATTTCCCCATGTATTTTACCAGGAAACTTAAAAAAGGGTAGTCTAGAAAGGTCAGTGCCCTCGTACCCATACCTACGCACTCCGAATTCGTTGGTGATGTCCATTTTGCTCTATGAGTCCATGATGACTTTACCCTAACCCTAAGTGGAATTTTCCTCCAATGGGATTTCCCCATGTATTTTACCAGGAAACTTAAAAAAGAGCAGTCTAGAAAGGTCAGTGCCCTCCTAACCATACCCAAGGACCCTGAATTTGTAGGTGATGTCCATTTGACTCTCCATGGTGGCCTAATCCTAACCCTAAGTGGAATTTTCCTCCAATGGGATTTCCCCATGTATTTTACCAGGAAAAGTAGTTAGGGTAGTCTAGAAAGGTCAGTGCCCTCCTAACCATACCCAAGCACCCTGAATTTGTTTGCGATGTCCATTTGACTCTCCATGGTGACCTAATCCTAACCCTAAGTGGAATTTTCTTCCAATGGGATTTCCCAAAGTATTTTATCAGGAGAAATAGTTAGGGTAGTGTAGAAAGGTCAGTGCCCTCCTACCCATACCTAAGCACTCCGAATTCCTTGGTGATGTCCGTTTTGCTCTATGAATTCATGGTGACTTAACCCTAACCCTAAGTGGAATTTTCCTCCAATGGGATTTCCCCATGTATTTTACCAGGAAAAGTCGTTAGGGTAGTCTAGAAAGGTCAGTGCACTCCTAACCATACCCAAGCACTCCGAATTCATTGGTGATGTCCATTTTGCTATATGAGTTCAAGGTGACTTAACCCTAACCCTAAGTGGAATTTTCCTCCAATGGGATTTTCCCATGTATTTTAGCAAGAAACATAGATAGGGTAGTCTAGAAAGGTCAGTGCCCTCGTACCCATACCTACGCACTCCGAATTCGTTGGTGATGTCCATTTTGCTCTATGAGTCCATGATGACTTTACCCTAACCCTAAGTGGAATTTTCCTCCAATGGGATTTCCCCATGTATTTTACCAGGAAACTTAAAAAAGAGCAGTCTAGAAAGGTCAGTGCCCTCCTAACCATACCCAAGGACCCTGAATTTGTAGGTGATGTCCATTTGACTCTCCATGGTGGCCTAATCCTAACCCTAAGTGGAATTTTCCTCCAATGGGATTTCCCCATGTATTTTACAAGGAAAAGTAGTTAGGGTAGTCTAGAAAGGTCAGTGCCCTCCTAACCATACCTAAGCACTTCGAAGTTGTTGGTGATGTCCATTTTGCTCTATGAGTTCATGGTGACCTAACCCTAACCCTAAGTGGAATTTTCCTCCAATGGGATTTTCCCATGTATTTTAGCAGGAAACATAGATAGGGTAGTCTAGAAAGGTCAGTGCCCTCCTACCCATACCTAAGCACTCCGAATTCGTTGGTGATGTCCATTTTGCTCTATAAGTTCATGATGACTTAACCCTAACCCTAAGTGGAATTTTCCTCCAATGGGATTTCCCCATGTATTTTACCAGGAAACTTTAAAAAGGGTAGTCTAGAAAGGTCAGTGCCCTCCTAACCATACCCAAGCACCCTGAATTTGTTGGCAATGTCCATTTGACTCTCCATGGTGACCTAATCCTAACCCTAAGTGGAATTTTCCTCCAATGGGATTTCCCCATGTATTTTACAAGGAAAAGTAGTTAGGGTAGTCTAGAAAGGTCAGTGCCCTCCTAACCATACCTAAGGACTTCGAATTTGTTGGTGATGTCCATTTTGCTCTATGAGTTCATGGTGACTTAACCCTAACCCTAAGTAGAATTTTCCTCCAATGGGATTTTCCCATGTATTTTACCAAGAAACATAAAAAGGGGAGGCTAGAATAGTCAGTGCCCTCCTAACCATACCCAAGCACCCTGAATTTGTTGGCATTGTCCATTTGACTCTCCATGGTGACATAATCGTAACCCTAAATGGAATTTTCCTCCAATGGGATTTCCCCATGTATTTTATCAGGAAAAGTAGTTAGGGTACTCTAGAAAGGTCAGTGCCCTCCTAACCATACCTAAGCACTTCGAATTTGTTGGTGATGTCCATTTTGCTCTATGAGTTCATGGTGACTTAAACCTAACCCTAAGTGGAATTTTCCTCCAATGGGATTTTCCCTTGTATTTTAGCAGGAAACATAGATAGGGTAGTCTAGAAAGGTCAGTGCCCTCCTACCCATACCTAAGCACTCCTAATTCGTTGGTGATGTCCAGTTTGCTCTATGAGTTCATGATGACTTAACCCTAACCCTAAGTGGAATTTTCCTCCAATGGGATTTCCCCATGTATTTTACCAGGAAACTTAAAAAAGGGTAGTCTAGAAAGGTCAGTGCCCTCCTAAGCATACCCAAGCACCCTGAATTTGTTGGCGATGTCCATTTGACTCTCCATGGTGACCTAATCCTAACCCTAAGTGGAATTTTCCTCCAATTGGATTTCCCCATGTATTTTACCAGGAAACTTAAAAAAGAGTAGTCTAGAAAGGTCAGTGCCCTCCTAACAATACCCAAGCATCCTGAAATTGTTGGCGATGTCCATTTGACTCTCCATGGTGACCTAATAGTAACCCTAAATGGAATTTTCATCCAATGGGATTTCCCCATGTATTTTACAAGGAAAAGTAGTTAGGGTAGTCTAGAAAGGTCAGTGCCCTCCTAACCATACCTAAGCACTTCGAATTTGTTGGTGATGTCCATTTTGCTCTATGAGTTCATGGTGACCTAACCTTAACCCTAAGTGGAATTTTCCTCCAATGGGATTTTCCCATGTATTTTACCAGGAAACATAGATAGGGTAGTCTAGAAAGGTCAGTGCCCTCCTAACCATACCCAAGCACCCTGAATTTGTTGGCATTGTCCATTTGACTCTCCATGGTGACCTAATCCTAACCCTAAGTGGAATTTTCCTCCAATGGGATTTCCCCAAGTATTTTATCAGGAAAAAATACTTAGGGTACTGTAGAAAGGTCAGTGCCCTCCTACCCATACCTAAGCACTCCGAATTCGTTGGTGATGTCCATTTTGCTCTATGAGTTCATGGTGACATAATCCTAACCCTAAGTCGAATTTTCCTCCAATGGGATTTCCCCATGTATTTTACCAGGAAACTTAAAAAAGGGTAGTCTAGAAAGGTCAGTGCCCTCCTAACCATACCCAAGCACCCTGAATTTGTTGGCGATGTCCATTTGACTCTCCATGGTGACCTAATCCTAACCCTAAGTGGAATTTTCATCCAATGGGATTTCCCCATGTATTATACAAGGAAAAGTAGTTAGGGTAGTCTAGAAAGGTCAGTGCCCTCCTAACCATACCTAAGCACTTCGAATTTGTTGGTGATGTCCATTTTGCTCTACGAGTTCATGGTGACCTAACCTTAACCCTAAGTGGAATTTTGCTCCAATGGGATTTTCCCATGTATTTTACCAGGAAACATAGATAGGGTAGTCTAGAAAGGTCAGTGCCCTCCTACCCATACCTAAGCACTCAGAATTCGTTGGTGATGTCCATTTTGCTCTATGAGTTCATGATGACTTAACCCTAACCCTAAGTGGAATTTTGCTCCAATGGGATTTCCCCATGTATTTTACCAGGAAACTTAAAAAAGGGTAATCTAGAAAGGTCAGTGCCCTCCTAACCATACCGAAGCACCCTCAATTTGTTGGCATTGTCCATTTGACTCTCCATGGTGACCTAATCCTAACCCTAAATGGAATTTTCCTCCAATGGGATTTCCCCATGTATTTTATCAGGAAAGTAGTTAGGGTAGTCTAGAAAGGTCAGTGCCATCCTAACCTTACCCAAGGACTCTGAATTTGTTGGTGATGTCCATTTTGCTCTATGAGTTCAAGGTGACCTACCTCTAACCCTAAGTGGAATTTTCCTCCAATCGGATTTTCCTATGTATTTTAGCAGGAAACAAAAATAGGGTAGTCTAGAAAGGTCAGTGCCCTCCTACCCATACCGAAGCACACCGAATTCGTTGGTGATGTCCATTTTGCTCTATGAGTTCATGGTGACTTAACCCTAACCCTAAGTGGAATTTTCCTCCAATGGGTTTTTCCCATGTATTTTAGCAGGAAACATAGATACGGTAGTCTAGAAAGGTCAGTGCCCTCCTACCCATACCTAAGCACTCCGAATTCGTTGGTGATGTCCAATTTGCTCTATGAGTTCATGGTGACTTAACCCTAACCCTAAGTGGAATTTTCCTCCAATGGGATTTCCCATTGTATTTTACCAGGAAACTTAAAAAAGGGTAGTCTAGAAAGGTCAGTGCCCTCCTAACCATACCCAAGCACCCTGAATTTGTTGGCTATGTCCATTTGACTCTCCATGGTGACCTAATCCTAAACCTAAGTGGAATTTTCCTCCAATGGGATTTCCCCATGTATTTTACCAGGAAAAGTAGTTAGGGTAGTCTAGAAAGGTCAGTGCCCTCCTAGCCATACCCAAGCACCCTGAATTTGTTTGCGATGTCCATTTGACTCTCCATGGTGACCTAATCCTAACCCTAAGTGGAATTTTCCTCCAATGGGATTTCCCAAAGTATTTTATCAGGAGAAATAGTTAGGGTAGTGTAGAAAGGTCAGTGCCCTCCTACCCATACCTAAGCACTCCGAATTCGTTGGTGATGTCCATTTTGCTCTATGAGTTCATGGTGACTTCACCCTAACCCTAAGTGGAATTTTCCTCCAATGGGATTTTCCCATGTATTTTACCAAGAAACATGAAAAGGGGAGGCTAGAATAGTCAGTGCCCTCCTAACAAAACCAAGCACCCTGAATTTGTTGGCATTGTCCATTTGACTCTCCATGGTGACATAATCCTAACCCTAAATGGAATTTTCCTCCAATGGGATTTCCCCATGTATTTTATCAAGAAAAGTAGTTAGGGTAGTCTAGAAAGGTCAGTGCCCTCCTACCCATACCTAAGCACTCCGAATTTGTTGGTGATGTCCATTTTGCTCTATGAGTTCATGATGACTTAACCCTAACCCTAAGTGGAATTTTCCTCCAATGGGATTTCCCCATGTATTTTACCAGGAAACTTAAAAAAGGGTAGTCTAGAAAGGTCAGTGCCCTCCTAACCATACCCAAGCACCCTGAATTTGTTGGCGATGTCCATTTGACTTTCCATGGTGACATAATCCTAACCCTAAGTGGAGTTTTCCTCCAATGGGATTTCCCCATGTATTTTACCAGGAAACTTAAAAAAGGGTAGTCTAGAAAGGTCAGTGCCCTCCTAACCATACCCAAGCACCCTGAATTTGTTGGCGATGTCCATTTGACTCTCCATGGTGACCTAATCCTAACCCTAAGTGGAATTTTCATCCAATGGGATTTCCCCATGTATTTTACAAGGAAAAATAGTTAGGGTAATCTAGAAAGGTCAGTGCCCTCCTAACCATACCCAAGCACCCTGAATTTGTTGGCGATGTCCATTTGACTCTCCATGGTGACCTAATCCTAAACCTAAGTGGAATTTTCCTCCAATGGGATTTCCCCATGTATTTTACCAGGAAACTTAAAAAAGGGTAGTCTAGAAAGGTCAGTGCCCTCCTAACCATACCCAAGAACCCTGAATATGTTGGCGATGTCCATTTGACTCTCGATGGTGACCTAATCCTAACCCTAAGTGGAATTTTCATCCAATGGGATTTCCCCATGTATTTTACAAGGAAAAGTAGTTAGGGTAGTCTAGAAAGGTCAGTGCCCTCCTAACCATACCTAAGCACTTCGAATTTGTTGGTGATGTCCATTTTGCTCTATGAGTTCATGGTGACCTAACCCTAACCCTAAGTGGAATTTTCCTTCAATGGGCTT
This sequence comes from Crotalus tigris, assembly GCF_016545835.1. Taxonomy (NCBI): domain Eukaryota; kingdom Metazoa; phylum Chordata; class Lepidosauria; order Squamata; family Viperidae; genus Crotalus; species Crotalus tigris. Next base: position 97,953 of record NW_024098290.1, on the reverse strand, counting down.
TTCCATGTATTTTACCAGGAAACATAGATAGGTTAGTCTAGAAAGGTCAGTGCCCTCCTAACCATACCCAAGCACCCTGAATTTGTTGGCATTGTCCATTTGACTCTCCATGGTGACCTAATCCTAACCCTAAGTGGAATTTTCCTCCAATGGGATTTCCCCATGTATTTTATCAGGAAAAAATACTTAGGGTACTGTAGAAAGGTCAGTGCCCTCCTACCCATACCTAAGCACTCCGAATCCGTTGGTGATGTCCATTTTGCTATATGAGTTCATGGTGACATAATCCTAAACCTAAGTGGAATTTTCCTCCAATGGGATTTCCCCATGTATTTTACCAGGAAACTTAAAAAAGGGTAGTCTAGAAAGGTCAGTGCCCTCCTAACCATACCGAAGCACCCTCAATTTGTTGGCATTGTCCATTTGACTCTCCATGGTGACCTAATTTTAACCCTAAGTGGAATTTTCCTCCAATGGGATTTCCCCAAGTATTTTATCAGGAAAAATAGTTAGGGTAGTGGAGAAAGGTCAGTGCCCTCCTACCCATACCTAAGCACTCCGAATTCGTTGGTGATGTCCATTTTGCTCTATGAGTTCATGGTAACCTAACCCTAACCCTAAGTGGAATTTTCCTCCAATGGGATTTCCCCATGTATTTTACCAGTAAACATAAAAAGGGTAGGCTAGAAAGGTCAGTGCCCTCCTAACCATACCCAAGCACCCTGAATTTGTTGGTGATGTCCATTTGACTCTCCATGGTGACCTAATCCTAACCCTAAGAGGAATTTTCCTCCAATGGGATGTCCCCATGTGTTTTACCAGGAAAAGTAGTTAGGGTAGTCTAGAAAGGTCAGTGCACTCCTAACCATACCCAAGCACTCCGAATTCATTTGTTAAGTCCATTTTGCTCTATGGGTTCAAGGTGACTTAACCCTAACCCTAATTGGAATTTTCCTCCAATGGGATTTTCCCATGTATTTTAGCAGGAAACATAGATAGGGTAGTCTAGAAAGGTCAGTGCCCTCCTACCCATACCTAAGCACTCCGAATTCGTTGGTGATGTCCATTTTGCTCTATGAGTTCATGATGACTTAACCCTAACCCCAAGTGGAATTTTCCTCCAATGGGATTTCCCCATGTATTTTACCATGAAACTTAAAAAAGGCTAGTCTAGAAAGGTCAGTGCCCTCCTACCCATACCCAAGCACCCTGAATTTGTTGGCGATGTCCATTTGACTCTCCGTGGTGACATAATCCTAACCCTAAGTGGAATTTTCCTCCAATGGGATTTCCCCATGTATTTTACCAGGAAACTTAAAAAAGGTTAGTCTAGAAAGGTCAGTGCCCTCCTAACCATACCCAAGAACCCTGAATTTGTTGGCGATGTCCATTTGACTCTCCATGGTGACCTAACCCTAACACTAAGTGGAATTTTCCTCCAATGGGATTTCCCCATGTATTTTACCAGGAAAAGTAGTTAGGGTAGTCTAGAAAGGTCAGTGCCCTCCTACCCATACCTAAGCACTCCGAATTCGTTGGTGATGTCCATTTTGCTCTATGAGTTCATGATGATTTAACCCTAACCCTAAGTGGAATTTTCCTCCAATGGGATTTCCCCATGTATTTTATCAGGAAACTTAAAAAAGGCTAGTCTAGAAAGGTCAGTGCCCTCCTAACCATACCCAAGCACCCTGAATTTGTTGGCGATGTCCATTTGACTCTCCGTGGTGACATAATCCTAACCCTAAGTGGAATTTTCCTCCAATGGGATTTCCCCATGTATTTTACCAGGAAACTTAAAAAAGGGTAGTCTAGAAAGGTCAGTGCCCTCCTAACCATACCAAAGAACCCTGAATTTGTTGGCGATGTCCATTTGACTCTCCATGGTGACCTAATCCTAACCCTAAGTGGAATTTAACTCCAATGGGATTTTTCCATGTATTTTACAAGGAAAAGTAGTTGGGTAGTCTAGAAAGGTCAGTGCCCTCCTAACCATACCTAAGCACTTCGAATTTGTTGGTGATGTCCATTTTGCTCTATGAGTTCATGGTGACCTAACCCTAACACTAAGTGGAATTTTCCTCCAATGGGATTTCCCCATGTATTTTACCAGGAAACATAAAAAGGATAGACTAGAATAATCAGTGCCCTCCTAATCATAACCAAGTACCCTGAATTTGTTGGCATTGTCCATTTGCCTCTCAATGGTGACCTAATCCTAACCCTAAGTGGAATTTTCCTCCAATGGGATTTCCCCATGTATTTTACCAGAGAAGATAAAAAAGGGTAGTTTAGAAAGGTCAGTGCGCTCCTCACCATACCTAAGCACTTCAAATTTGTTGGTGATGTCCATTTTGCTCTATGAGTTCAAGGTGACCTAACTCTAACCCTAAGTGGAATTTTCCTCCAATGGGATTTCCCCATGTATTTTACCAGGAAAATTAAAAAAGGGTAGTCTAGAAAGGTCAGTGCCCTCCTAACCATACCCAAGAACTCTGAATTTGTTGGCGATGTCCATTTGCCTCTCCATGGTGACCTAATCCTAACCCTAAGTGTAATTTTCCTCCCATGGGATTTCCCCAAGTATTTTTGCAGGAAACATAGGTAGGGTAGTGTAGAAAGGTCAGTGACCTCCTAACCATACCTAAGCACTCCGAATTTGTTGGTGATGTCCATTTTGCTCTATGAGTTCATGGTGACCTAACCCTAACCCTAAGTGGAATTTTCCTTCAATGGGCTTTTCCATGTATTTTACCAGGAAACATAGATAGGTTAGTCTAGAAAGGTCAGTGCCCTCCTAACCATACCCAAGCACCCTGAATTTGTTGGCATTGTCCATTTGACTCTCCATGGTGACCTAATCCTAACCCTAAGTGGAATTTTCCTCCAATGGGATTTCCCCATGTATTTTATCAGGAAAAAATACTTAGGGTACTGTAGAAAGGTCAGTGCCCTCCTACCAATACCTAAGCACTCCGAATCCGTTGGTGATGTCCATTTTGCTATATGAGTTCATGGTGACATAATCCTAAACCTAAGTGGAATTTTCCTCCAATGGGATTTCCCCATGTATTTTACCAGGAAACTTAAAAAAGGGTAGTCTAGAAAGGTCAGTGCCCTCCTAACCATACCGAAGCACCCTCAATTTGTTGGCATTGTCCATTTGACTCTCCATGGTGACCTAATCCTAACCCTAAGTGGAATTTTCCTCCAATGGGATTTCCCCAAGTATTTTATCAGGAAAAATAGTTAGGGTAGTGGAGAAAGGTCAGTGCCCTCCTACCCATACCTAAGCACTCCGAATTCGTTGGTGATGTCCATTTTGCTCTATGAGTTCATGGTGACCTAACCCTAACCCTAAGTGGAATTTTCCTCCAATGGGATTTCCCCATGTATTTTACCAGTAAACATAAAAAGGGTAGGCTAGAAAGGTCAGTGCCCTCCTAACCATACCCAAGCACCCTGAATTTGTTGGTGATGTCCATTTGACTCTCCATGGTGACCTAATCCTAACCCTAAGAGGAATTTTCCTCCAATGGGATTTCCCCATGTGTTTTACCAGGAAAAGTAGTTAGGGTAGTGTAGAAAGGTCAGTGACCTCCTAACCATACCTAAGCACTTCGAATTTGTTGGTGATGTCCATTTTGCTCTATGAGTTCATGGTGACCTAACCCTAACCCTAAGTGGAATTTTCCTCCAATGGGATTTTCCCATGTATTTTAGCAGGAAACATAGATAGGGTAGTCTAGAAAGGTCAGTGCCCTCCTAACCATCCCCAATCACTCCGAATTTGTTGGTGATGTCCATTTTGCTCTATGAGTTCAAGGTGACCTAACCCTATCCCTAAGTGGAATTTTTCTCCAATGGGATTTCCCCATGTATTTTACCAGGAAACATAAAAAAGGGTAGTCTAGAAAGGTCAGTGCCATCCTAACCATACCCAATCACTCCGAATTTGTTGGTGATGTCCATTTTGCTCTATGAGTTCAAGGTGACCTAACCCTAAGTGGCATTTTCCTCCAATGGGATTTTCCCATGTATTTTACCAGCAAACATAGATATGGTTGTCTAGAAAGGTCAGTGCCCTCCTAACCATACCCAAGCACTCCGAACTCGTTGGTGATGTCCATTTTGCTCTATTAGTTCATGTGACCTAACCCTAACGCTAAGTAGAATTTTCCTCCAATGAGATTTCCCCATGTATTTTACCAGGAAACATAAAAAGGGTAGGCTAGAATAATCAGTGCCCTCCTAACCATACCCAAGCAACCTGAATTTGTTGGTAATGTCCATTTGACTCTCCATCGGGACCTAATCCTAACCCTCAGTGGAATTTTCCTCCAATGGGATTTTTCCATGTATTTTACCAGGAAATGTAGTTAGAGTTGTCTAGAAAGATCAGTGCCCTCCTAACCATAGCCAAGCACTCCGAATTCATTGTTGATGTCCATTTTGCTCTATGAGTTCATGGTGACGTAACCCTAACCCTAAGTGGAATTTTTCTCCAATGGGATTTCCCCATGTATTTTACCAGGAAAAATAAAAAAGATAGGCTAGAATTGTCAGTGCCCTCCTAACCATACCCAAGAACTCTGAATTTGTTGGCGATGTCCATTTGCCTCTCCATGGTGACCTAATCCTAACCCTAAGTGTAATTTTCCTCCCATGGGATTTCCCCAAGTATTTTTGCAGGAAACATAGGTAGGGTAGTGTAGAAAGGTCAGTGACCTCCTAACCATACCTAAGCACTCCGAATTTGTTGGTGATGTCCATTTTGCTCTATGAGTTCATGGTGACCTAACCCTAACCCTAAGTGGAATTTTCCTTCAATGGGCTTTTCCATGTATTTTACCAGGAAACATAGATAGGTTAGTCTAGAAAGGTCAGTGCCCTCCTAACCATACCCAAGCACCCTGAATTTGTTGGCGATGTCCATTTGACTCTCCATGGTGACCTAATCCTAACCCTAAGTGGAATTTTCTTCCAATGGGATTTCCCAAAGTATTTTATCAGGAGAAATAGTTAGGGTAGTGTAGAAAGGTCAGTGCCCTCCTACCCATACCTAAGCACTCCGAATTCCTTGGTGATGTCCATTTTGCTCTATGAGTTCATGGTGACTTCACCCTAACCCTAAGTGGAATTTTCCTCCAATGGGATTTTCCCATGTATTTTACCAAGAAACATAAAAAGGGGAGGCTAGAATAGTCAGTGCCCTCCTAACAAAACCAAGCACCCTGAATTTGTTGGCATTGTCCATTTGACTCTCCATGGTGACATAATCCTAACCCTACGTGGAATTTTCCTCCAATGGTATTTCCCCATGTATTTTACCAGGAAAGATAAAAAAGGGTAGTCTAGAAAGGTCAGTGCGCTCCTCACCATACCTAAGCACTTCGAATTTGTTGGTGATGTCCATTTTGCTCTATGAGTTCAAGGTGACCTAATTCTAACCCTAAGTGGAATTTTCCTCCAATCGGATTTTCCCATGTATTTTAGCAGGAAACATAGATAGGGTAGTCTAGAAAGGTCAGTGCCCTCCTACCCATACTGAAGCACACCGAATTCGTTGGTGATGTCCGTTTTGCTCTATGAGTTCATGGTAACTTAACCCTAACCCTAAGTGGAATTTTCCTCCAATGGGTTTTTCCCATGTATTTTAGCAGGAAACATAGATACGGTAGTCTAGAAAGGTCAGTGCCCTCCTACCCATACCCAAGCACCCTGAATTTGTTGGCAATGTCCATTTGACTCTGCATGGTGACCTAATCCTAACCCTAAGTGGAATTTTCCTCCAATGGGATTTCCCCATGTATTTTACAAGGAAAAGTAGTTAGGGTAGTCTAGAAAGGTCAGTGCCCTCCTAACCATACCTAAGCACTTCGAAGTTGTTGGTGATGTCCATTTTGCTCTATGAGTTCATGGTGACCTAACCCTAACCCTAAGTGGAATTTTCCTCCAATGGGATTTTCCCATGTATTTTAGCAGGAAACATAGATAGGGTAGTCTAGAAAGGTCAGTGCCCTCCTACCCATACCTAAGCACTCCGAATTCGTTGGTGATGTCCATTTTGCTCTATAAGTTCATGATGACTTAACCCTAACCCTAAGTGGAATTTTCCTCCAATGGGATTTCCCTATGTATTTTACCAGGAAACTTTAAAAAGGGTAGTCTAGAAAGGTCAGTGCCCTCCTAAGCATACCCAAGCACCCTGAATTTGTTGGCGATGTCCATTTGACTCTCCATGGTGACATAATCCTAACCCTAAATGGAATTTTCCTCCAATGGGATTTCCCCATGTATTTTATCAGGAAAAGTAGTTAGGGTACTCTAGAAAGGTCAGTGCCCTCCTAACCATACCTAAGCACTTCGAATTTGTTGGTGATGTCCATTTTGCTCTATGAGTTCATGGTGACTTAAACCTAACCCTAAGTGGAATTTTCCTCCAATGGGATTTTCCCTTGTATTTTAGCAGGAAACATAGATAGGGTAGTCTAGAAAGGTCAGTGCCCTCCTACCCATACCTAAGCACTCCTAATTCGTTGGTGATGTCCAGTTTGCTCTATGAGTTCATGATGACTTAACCCTAACCCTAAGTGGAATTTTCCTCCAATGGGATTTCCCCATGTATTTTACCAGGAAACTTAAAAAAGGGTAGTCTAGAAAGGTCAGTGCCCTCCTAACCATACCCAAGAATCCTGAAATTGTTGGCGATGTCCATTTGACTCTCCATGGTGACCTAATAGTAACCCTAAATGGAATTTTCATCCAATGGGATTTCCCCATGTATTTTACAAGGAAAAGTAGTTAGGGTAGTCTAGAAAGGTCAGTGCCCTCCTAACCATACCTAAGCACTTCGAATTTGTTGGTGATGTCCATTTTGCTCTATGAGTTCATGGTGACCTAACCTTAACCCTAAGTGGAATTTTCCTCCAATGGGATTTTCCCATGTATTTTACCAGGAAACATAGATAGGGTAGTCTAGAAAGGTCAGTGCCCTCCTAACCATACCCAAGCACCCTGAATTTGTTGGCATTGTCCATTTGACTCTCCATTTTGACCTAATCCTAACCCTAAGTGGAATTTTCCTCCAATGGGATTTCCCCAAATATTTTATCAGGAAAAAATACTTAGGGTACTGTAGAAAGGTCAGTGCCCTCCTAACCATACCCAAGCACCCTGAATTTGTTGGCGATGTCCATTTGACTCTCCATGGTGACCTAATCCTAACCCTAAGTGGAATTTTCATCCAATGGGATTTCCCCATGTATTTTACAAGGAAAAGTAGTTAGGGTAGTCTAGAAAGGTCAGTGCCCTCCTAACCATACCTAAGCACTTCGAATTTGTTGGTGATGTCCATTTTGCTCTATGAGTTCATGGTGACCTAACCCTAACCCTAAGTGGAATTTTCCTCCAATGGGATTTTCCCATGTATTTTACCAGGAAACATAGATAGGGTAGTCTAGAAAGGTCAGTGCCCTCCTACCCATACCTAAGCACTCCAAATTCGTTGGTGATGTCCATTTTGCTCTATGAGTTCATGATGACTTAACCCTAACCCTAAGTGGAATTTTCCTCCAATGGGATTTCCCCATGTATTTTACCAGGAAACTTAAAAAAGGGTAGTCTAGAAAGGTCAGTGCCCTCCTAACCATACCGAAGCTCCCTCAATTTGTTGGCATTGTCCATTTGACTCTCCATGGTGACCTAATCCTAACCCTAAGTGGAATTTTCCTCCAATGGGATTTCCCCATGTATTTTACAAGGAAAAGTAGTTAGGGTAGTCTAGAAAGGTCAGTGCCCTCCTAACCATACCTAAGCACTTCGAATTTGTTGGTGATGTCCATTTTGCTCTACGAGTTCATGGTGACCTAACCCTAACCCTAAGTGGAATTTTGCTCCAATGGGATTTTCCCATGTATTTTACCAGGAAACATAGATAGGGTAGTCTAGAAAGGTCAGTGCCCTCCTACCCATACCTAAGCACTCCGAATTCGTTGGTGATGTCCATTTTGCTCTATGAGTTCATGATGACTTAACCCTAACCCTAAGTGGAATTTTGCTCCAATGGGATTTCCCCATGTATTTTACCAGGAAACTTAAAAAAGGGTAGTCTAGAAAGGTCAGTGCCCTCCTAACCATACCGAAGCACCCTCAATTTGTTGGCATTGTCCATTTGACTCTCCATGGTGACCTAATCCTAACCCTAAGTGGAATTTTCCTCCAATGGGATTTCCCCAAGTATTTTATCAGGAAAAAATACTTAGGGTACTGTAGAAAGGTCAGTGCCCTCCTACCCATACCTAAGCACTCCGAATTCGTTGGTGATGTCCATTTGTGCTCTAGTTCTGTGACATAATCCTAGACCTAAGTCGATTTTCCTCCATGGAGTTCCCCATTATTTTACCAGGAAACTTAAAAAGGTTAGTCTAGAAGGTCAGTGGGTCCTCCTAACCATACCCAAGCACCTGAATTGTTGGCGATGTCCATGTGACTCTCACCAGGGTACCTAATCCTAACCGCAGTGATTTTCATCCAATGGGATTTCCCCATGTATTTTACAAGTCAAGTAGGTTAGGGTTGTCTAGAAGGTCAGTGCCTCGCTAACCATACTAAGCACTTCGAATTTGTTGGTGATGTCCATTCTGCTTCTACGAGTTCATGTGACCTAATCCCTAACCCTAATGAATTTTGCTCCAATGGGATTTTCCCATTATTTTAACCTAGGTAAACATAGATAGGGTTTCTAGAAAGGTCAGTGCCCTCCTACCCATACCTAAGCACTCCAAATTCGTTGGTGATGTCCATTTTGCTCTATGAGTTCATGGTGACTTAACCCTAACCCTAAGTGGAATTTTCCTCCAATGGGATTTCCCCATGTATTTTACCAGGAAACTTAAAAAAGGGTAGTCTAGAAAGGTCAGTGCCCTCCTAAACATACCGAAGCACCCTCAATTTGTTGGCATTGTCCATTTGACTCTCCATGGTGACCTAATAGTAACCCTAAATGGAATTTTCATCCAATGGGATTTCCCCATGTATTTTACAAGGAAAAGTAGTTAGGGTAGTCTAGAAAGGTCAGTGCCCTCCTAACCATACCTAAGCACTTCGAATTTGTTGGTGATGTCCATTTTGCTCTATGAGTTCATGGTGACCTAACCCTAACCCTAAGTGGAATTTTCCTCCAATGGGATTTTCCCATGTATTTTACCAGGAAACATAGATAGGGTAGTCTAGAAAGGTCAGTGCCCTCCTAACCATACCCAAGCACCCTGAATTTGTTGGCATTGTCCATTTGACTCTCCATGGTGACCTAATCCTAACCCTAAGTGGAATTTTCCTCCAATGGGATTTCCCCAAGTATTTTATCAGGAAAAAATACTTAGGGTACTGTAGAAAGGTCAGTGCCCTCCTACCCATACCTAAGCACTCCGAAATCGTTGGTGATGTCCATTTTGCTCTATGAGTTCATGGTGACACAATCCTAACCCTAAGTCGAATTTTCCTCCAATGGGATTTCCCCATGTATTTTACCAGGAAACTTAAAAAAGGGTAGTCTAGAAAGGTCAGTGTCCTCCTAACCATACCCAAGCACCCTGAATTTGTTGGCGATGTCCATTTGACTCTCCATGGTGACCTAATCCTAACCCTACGTGGAATTTTCATCCAATGGGATTTCCCCATGTATTTTACAAGGAAAAGTAGTTAGGGTAGTCTAGAAAGGTCAGTGCCCTCCTAACCATACCTAAGCACTTCGAATTTGTTGGTGATGTCCATTTTGCTCTAAGAGTTCATGGTGACCTAACCCTAACCCTAAGTGGAATTTTGCTCCAATGGGATTTTCCCATATATTTTACCAGGAAACATAGATAGGGTAGTCTAGAAAGGTCAGTGCCCTCCTACCCATACCTAAGCACTCCAAATTCGTTGGTGATGTCCATTTTGCTCTATGAGTTCATGATGACTTAACCCTAACCCTAAGTGGAATTTTCCTCCAATGGGATTTCCCCATGTATTTTACCAGGAAACTTAAAAAAGGGTAGTCTAGAAAGGTCAGTGCCCTCCTAACCATACCGAAGCACCCTCAATTTGTTGGCATTGTCCATTTGACTCTCCATCGTGACCTAATCCTAACCCTAAATGGAATTTTCCTCCAATGGGATTTCCCCAAGTATTTTATCAGGAAAAAATACTTAGGGTACTGTAGAAAGGTCAGTGCCATCCTAACCTTACCCAAGGACTCTGAATTTGTTGGTGATGTCCATTTTGCTCTATGAGTTCAAGGTGACCTACCTCTAACCCTAAGTGGAATTTTCCTCCAATCGGATTTTCCTATGTATTTTAGCAGGAAACTTAGATAGGGTAGTCTAGAAAGGTCAGTGCCCTCCTACCCATACCGAAGCACACCGAATTCGTTGGTGATGTCCATTTTGCTCTATGAGTTCATGGTGACTTAACCCTAACCCTAAGTGGAATTTTCCTCCAATGGGATTTCCCCAAGTATTTTATCAGGAAAAAATACTTAGGGTACTGTAGAAAGGTCAGTGCCCTCCTACCCATACCTAAGCACTCCGAATTCGTTGGTGATGTCCATTTTGCTCTATGAGTTCATGGTGACACAATCCTAACCCTAAGTCGAATTTTCCTCCAATGGGATTTCCCCATGTATTTTACCAGGAAACTTAAAAAAGGGTAGTCTAGAAAGGTCAGTGCCCTCCTAACCATACCCAAGCCCCCTGAATTTGTTGGCGATGTCCATTTGACTCTCCATGGTGACCTAATTCTAACCCTAAGTGGAATTTTCATCCAATGGGATTTCCCCATGTATTATACAAGGAAAAGTAGTTAGGGTAGTCTAGAAAGGTCAGTGCCCTCCTAACCATACCTAAGCACTTCGAATTTGTTGGTGATGTCCATTTTGCTCTACGAGTTCATGGTGACCTAACCTTAACCCTAAGTGGAATTTTGCTCCAATGGGATTTTCCCATGTATTTTACCAGGAAACATAGATAGGGTAGTCTAGAAAGGTCAGTGCCCTCCTACCCATACCTAAGCTCTCCAAATTCGTTCGTGATGTCCATTTTGCTCTATGAGTTCATGATGACTTAACCCTAACCCTAAGTGGAATTTTGCTCCAATGGGATTTCCCCATGTATTTTACCAGGAAACTTAAAAAAGTGTAGTCTAGAAAGGTCAGTGCCCTCCTAACCATACCGAAGCACCCTCAATTTGTTGGCATTGTCCATTTGACTCTCCATGGTGACCTAATCCTAACCCCTAGTGGAATTTTCCTCCAATGGGATTTCCCCAAGTATTTTATCAGGAAAAAATACTTAGGGTACTGTAGAAAGGTCAGTGCCCTCCTACCCATACCTAAGCACTCCGAATTCGTTGGTGATGTCCATTTTGCTCTATGAGTTCATGGTGACATAATCCTAACCCTAAGTGGAATTTTCCTCCAATGGGATTTCCCCATGTATTTTACCAGGAAACTTAAAAAAGGGTAGTCTAGAAAGGTCAGTGCCCTCCTAACCATACCAAAGAACCCTGAATTTGTTGGCGATGTCCATTTGACTCTCCATGGTGACCTAATCCTAACCCTAAGTGGAATTTAACTCCAATGGGATTTTTCCATGTATTTTACAAGGAAAAGTAGTTAGGGTAGTCTAGAAAGGTCAGTGCCCTCCTAACCATACCTAAGCACTTCGAATTTGTTGGTGATGTCCATTTTGCTCTATGAGTTCATGGTGACCTAACCCTAACACTAAGTGGAATTTTCCTCCAATGGGATTTCCCCATGTATTTTACCAGGAAACATAAAAAGGATAGACTAGAATAATCAGTGCCCTCCTAATCATAACCAAGTACCCTGAATTTGTTGGCATTGTCCATTTGCCTCTCAATGGTGACCTAATCCTAACCCTAAGTGGAATTTTCCTCCAATGGGATTTCCCCATGTATTTTACCAGAGAAGATAAAAAAGGGTAGTTTAGAAAGGTCAGTGCGCTCCTCACCATACCTAAGCACTTCAAATTTGTTGGTGATGTCCATTTTGCTCTATGAGTTCAAGGTGACCTAACTCTAACCCTAAGTGGAATTTTCCTCCAATGGGATTTCCCCATGTATTTTACCAGGAAACTTAAAAAAGGGTAGTCTAGAAAGGTCAGTGCCCTCCTAACCATACCCAAGAACCCTGAATTTGTTGGCGATGTCCATTTGCCTCTCCATGGTGACCTAATCCTAACCCTAAGTGTAATTTTCCTCCAATGGGATTTCCCCAAGTATTTTTGCAGGAAACATAGGTAGGGTTGTGTAGAAAGGTCAGTGACCTCCTAACCATACCTAAGCACTCCGAATTTGTTGGTGATGTCCATTTTGCTCTATGAGTTCATGGTGACCTAACCCTAACCCTAAGTGGAATTTTCCTTCAATGGGCTTTTCCATGTATTTTACCAGGAAACATAGATAGGTTAGTCTAGAAAGGTCAGTGCCCTCCTAACCATACCCAAGCACCCTGAATTTGTTGGCATTGTCCATTTGACTCTCCATGGTGACCTAATCCTAACCCTAAGTGGAATTTTCCTCCAATGGGATTTCCCCATGTATTTTATCAGGAAAAAATACTTAGGGTGCTGTAGAAAGGTCAGTGCCCTCCTACCCATACCTAAGCACTCCGAATCCGTTGGTGATGTCCATTTTGCTATATGAGTTCATGGTGACATAATCCTAAACCTAAGTGGAATTTTCCTCCAATGGGATTTCCCCATGTATTTTACCAGGAAACTTAAAAAAGGGTAGTCTAGAAAGGTCAGTGCCCTCCTAACCATACCGAAGCACCCTCAATTTGTTGGCATTGTCCATTTGACTCTCCATGGTGACCTAATTTTAACCCTAAGTGGAATTTTCCTCCAATGGGATTTCCCCAAGTATTTTATCAGGAAAAATAGTTAGGGTAGTGGAGAAAGGTCAGTGCCCTCCTACCCATACCTAAGCACTCCGAATTCGTTGGTGATGTCCATTTTGCTCTATGAGTTCATGGTAACCTAACCCTAACCCTAAGTGGAATTTTCCTCCAATGGGATTTCCCCATGTATTTTACCAGTAAACATAAAAAGGGTAGGCTAGAAAGGTCAGTGCCCTCCTAACCATACCCAAGCACCCTGAATTTGTTGGTGATGTCCATTTGACTCTCCATGGTGACCTAATCCTAACCCTAAGAGGAATTTTCCTCCAATGGGATGTCCCCATGTGTTTTACCAGGAAAAGTAGTTAGGGTAGTCTAGAAAGGTCAGTGCACTCCTAACCATACCCAAGCACTCCGAATTCATTTGTTAAGTCCATTTTGCTCTATGGGTTCAAGGTGACTTAACCCTAACCCTAATTGGAATTTTCCTCCAATGGGATTTTCCCATGTATTTTAGCAGGAAACATAGATAGGGTAGTCTAGAAAGGTCAGTGCCCTCCTACCCATACCTAAGCACTCCGAATTCGTTGGTGATGTCCATTTTGCTCTATGAGTTCATGATGACTTAACCCTAACCCCAAGTGGAATTTTCCTCCAATGGGATTTCCCCATGTATTTTACCATGAAACTTAAAAAAGGCTAGTCTAGAAAGGTCAGTGCCCTCCTACCCATACCCAAGCACCCTGAATTTGTTGGCGATGTCCATTTGACTCTCCGTGGTGACATAATCCTAACCCTAAGTGGAATTTTCCTCCAATGGGATTTCCCCATGTATTTTACCAGGAAACTTAAAAAAGGTTAGTCTAGAAAGGTCAGTGCCCTCCTAACCATACCCAAGAACCCTGAATTTGTTGGCGATGTCCATTTGACTCTCCATGGTGACCTAACCCTAACACTAAGTGGAATTTTCCTCCAATGGGATTTCCCCATGTATTTTACCAGGAAAAGTAGTTAGGGTAGTCTAGAAAGGTCAGTGCCCTCCTACCCATACCTAAGCACTCCGAATTCGTTGGTGATGTCCATTTTGCTCTATGAGTTCATGATGATTTAACCCTAACCCTAAGTGGAATTTTCCTCCAATGGGATTTCCCCATGTATTTTATCAGGAAACTTAAAAAAGGCTAGTCTAGAAAGGTCAGTGCCCTCCTAACCATACCCAAGCACCCTGAATTTGTTGGCGATGTCCATTTGACTCTCCGTGGTGACATAATCCTAACCCTAAGTGGAATTTTCCTCCAATGGGATTTCCCCATGTATTTTACCAGGAAACTTAAAAAAGGGTAGTCTAGAAAGGTCAGTGCCCTCCTAACCATACCAAAGAACCCTGAATTTGTTGGCAATGTCAATTTGACTCTCCATGGTGACCTAATCCTAACCCTAAGTGGAATTTAACTCCAATGGGATTTTTCCATGTATTTTACAAGGAAAAGTAGTTAGGGTAGTCTAGAAAGGTCAGTGCCCTCCTAACCATACCTAAGCACTTCGAATTTGTTGGTGATGTCCATTTTGCTCTATGAGTTCATGGTGACCTAACCCTAACACTAAGTGGAATTTTCCTCCAATGGGATTTCCCCATGTATTTTACCAGGAAACATAAAAAGGATAGGCTAGAATAATCAGTGCCCTCCTAATCATAACCAAGTACCCTGAATTTGTTGGCATTGTCCATTTGCCTCTCAATGGTGACCTAATCCTAACCCTAAGTGGAATTTTCCTCCAATGGGATTTCCCCATGTATTTTACGAGAGAAGATAAAAAAGGGTAGTTTAGAAAGGTCAGTGCGCTTCTCACCATACCTAAGCACTTCAAATTTGTTGGTGATGTCCATTTTGCTCTATGAGTTCAAGGTGACCTAACTCTAACCCTAAGTGGAATTTTCCTCCAATGGGATTTCCCCATGTATTTTACCAGGAAACTTAAAAAAGGGTAGTCTAGAAAGGTCAGTGCCCTCCTAACCATACCCAAGAACCCTGAATTTGTTTGCTATGTCCATTTGCCTCTCCATGGTGACCTAATCCTAACCCTAAGTGTAATTTTCCTCCAATGGGATTTCCCCAAGTATTTTTGCAGGAAACATAGGTAGGGTAGTGTAGAAAGGTCAGTGACCTCCTAACCATACCTAAGCACTCCGAATTCGTTGGTGATGGCCATTTTGCTCTATGAGTTCATGGTGACTTAACCCTAACCCTAAGTGGAATTTTGCTCCAATGGGATTTCCCCATGTATTTTACCAAGAAACATAAAAAGGGTAGGCTAGAATAGTCAGTGCCCTCCTAACCATACCCAAGCACCCTGAATTAGTTGGCATTGTCCATTTGACTCTCCATGGTGACCTAATCCTAACTCTAAGTGGAATTTTCCTCCAATGGGATTTCCGCATGTATTTTACCAGGGAAGATAAAAAAGGGTAGTTTAGAAAGGTCAGTGCCCTCCTCACCCTACATAAGCACTTCGAATTTGTTGGTGATGTCCATTTTGCTCTATGAGTTCAAGGTGACCTAACTCTAACCCTAAGTGGAATTTTCCTCCAATCGGATTTTCCCATGTATTTTAGCAGGAAACATAGATAGGGTAGTCTAGAAAGGTCAGTGTCCTCCTACCCATACCTAAGTACTCCGAATTCGTTGGTGATGTCCATTTTGCTCTATGAGTTCATGATGACTATACCCTAACCCTACGTGTAATTTTCCTCCAATGGGATTTCCCCATGTATTTTACCAGGTATCTTAAAAAAGGGTAGTCTAGAAAGTTCAGTGCCCTCCTAACCATACCTAAGCACCCTGAATTTGTTGGTGATGGCCATTTGACTCTCCATGGTGACCTAATCCTAACCCTAAGTGGAATTTTTCTCCAATGGGATTTCCCCACGTATTTTACCAGGAAAAGTAGTTAGGGTAGTCTGGAAATGTCAGTGCCCTCCTAACCATACCTAAGCACTCCGAATTCGTTGGTGATGTCCATTTTGCTCTATGAGTTCATGGTGACTTAACCCTAACCCTAAGTGGAATTTTCCTCCAATGGGATTTTCCCATGTATTTTACCAGGAAACATAGATTGGGTAGTCTAGAAAGGTCAGTCCCCTCCTAACCATACCCAAGCACTCCGAATTCATTGGTGATGTCCATTTTGGTCTATGAGTTCAAGGTGACCTAACCCTAACCCTAAGTGGAATTTTCCTCCAATGGATTTCCCCATGTATTTTACCAGGAAACATAAAAAAGGGTAGTCTGGAATGGTCAGTGCCATTCTAGCCATACCCAAGCACTCTGAATTTGTTGGTGATGTCCATTTTGTTTTATGAGTTCAAGGTGTCGTAACCCTATCCCTACGTGGAATTTTCCTCCAATGGGATTTTCCCATGTATTTTACCAGGAAACATAAAAAGTGTGGGCTAGAATAGTCAATTCCCTCCTACCCTTATACAAGCACCCTGAATTTGTTGGCAATGTCCATTTGACTCTCCATGTTCATGGTGACCTAACCCTAACCCTAAGTGGAATTTTCCTCCAATGGGATTTCCCCATGTATTTTACCAGGAAATATAAAAAAGGGCAGTCTAGAAAGGTCAGTGCCCTTCTAACCATACCCGAACACCCTGAGTTTGTTGGCAATGTCCATTTGACTCTCCGTGTTCATGGTGACCTAATCCCAACCCTAAGTGGAATTTTCGTCCAATGGGATTTCCTCATGTATTTTACCAGTAAACATAGATAGGGTATTGTAGAAAGGTCAGTGCCCTCCTAACCATACCCAAGAACTCCAACTTCATTGATGATGTCCATTTTGCTCTATGACTTCAAGGTGACCTAACCCTAAGTGGAATTTTCCTCCAAAGGGATTTGCCCATGTATTTTACCAGGAAACATAGATAGGATAGTGTAGAAAAATCAGTGCCCTCCTAACCATACCCAAGCACTCCGAATTCGTTGGTGATGTCCATTTTGCTCTATGAGTTCATGGTGACTAACCCTAACTGTAAGTGGAATTTTCCTCCAATGGGATTTTCTTCCAGGAAACATAAAAAGGGTAGTCTAGAAGAGTCAGTGGCCTAGTAACCATACCCATACACCCCAAATTTGTTGGTGATGTCCATTTTGCTCTATGAGTTCAAGGTGACCTAACCCTATCCCTAAGTGGAATTTTCCTCCAATGGGATTTCCCCATGTATTTTACCAGGAAACATAAAAAAGGGTAGTCTAGAAAGGTCAGTGCCATCCTAACCATACCCAATCACTCCGAATTTGTTGGTGATGTCCATTTTGCTCTATGAGTTCAAGGTGACCTAACCCTAAGTGGCATTTTCCTCCAATGGGATTTTCCCATGTATTTTACCAGCAAACATAGATATGGTTGTCTAGAAAGGTCAGTGCCCTCCTAACCATACCCAAGCACTCCGAACTCGTTGGTGATGTCCATTTTGCTCTATTAGTTCATGTGACCTAACCCTAACGCTAAGTGGAATTTTCCTCCAATGAGATTTCCCCATGTATTTTACCAGGAAACATAAAAAGGGTAGGCTAGAATAATCAGTGCCCTCCTAACCATACCCAAGCAACCTGAATTTGTTGGTAATGTCCATTTGACTCTCCATCGTGACCTAATCCTAACCCTCAGTGGAATTTTCCTCCAATGGGATTTTTCCATGTATTTTACCAGGAAATGTAGTTAGAGTAGTCTAGAAAGATCAGTGCCCTCCTAACCATAGCCAAGCACTCCGAATTCATTGTTGATGTCCATTTTGCTCTATGAGTTCATGGTGACGTAACCCTAACCCTAAGTGGAATTTTTCTCCAATGGGATTTCCCCATGTATTTTACCAGGAAAAATAAAAAAGATAGGCTAGAATTGTCATTGCCCTTCTAACCATACCCAAGCAACCTGAATTTGTTGGTAATGTCCATT
Organism: Crotalus tigris; assembly: GCF_016545835.1. Taxonomy (NCBI): domain Eukaryota; kingdom Metazoa; phylum Chordata; class Lepidosauria; order Squamata; family Viperidae; genus Crotalus; species Crotalus tigris. The sequence continues at coordinate 80,090 of NW_024098290.1, read as the reverse complement.
TGACTCTCCATCGTGACCTAATCCTAACCCTCAGTCGAATTTTCCTCCAGTGGGATTTCCCCATGCATTTTACCAGGAAACATAAAAAAGGGTAGTCTAGAAAGGTCAGTGCCCTCTTAACCATACCCAAGCACTCCGAATTCGTTAGTGATGTCCATTTTGCTCTATGAGTTCATGGTGACTTAACCCTAACCCTAAGTGGAATTTTCCTAAAATGGGTTTTTCCCATGTATTTTAGCAGGAAACATAGATACGGTAGTCTAGAAAGGTCAGTGCCCTCCTACCCATACCTAAGCACTACGAATTCGTTGGTGATGTCCATTTTGCTCTATGAGTTCATGGTGAACTAATCCTAAAACTAGGTGGAATTTTCCTCCAATGGGATTTCCCCATGTATTTTACCAGGAAACTTAAAAAAGGGTAGTCTAGAAAGGTCAGTGCCCTCCTAACCATACCCAAGCACCCTGAATTTGTTGGCTATGTCCATTTGACTCTCCATGGTGACCTAATCCTAACCCTAAGTGGAATTTTCTTCCAATGGGATTTCCCAAAGTATTTTATCAGGAGAAATAGTTAGGGTAGTGTAGAAAGTTCAGTGCCCTCCTACCCATACCTAAGCAGTCCGAATTCCTTGGTGATGTCCATTTTGCTCTATGAGTTCATGGTGACTTCATCCTAACCCTAAGTGGAATTTTCCTCCAATGGGATTTTCCCATGTATTTTACCAAGAAACATAAAAAGGGGAGGCTAGAATAGTCAGTGCCCTCCTAACAAAACCAAGCACCCTGAATTTGTTGGCATTGTCCATTTGACTCTCCATGGTGACATAATCCTAACCCTACGTGGAATTTTCCTCCAATGGTATTTCCCCATGTATTTTACCAGGAAAGATAAAAAAGGGTAGTCTAGAAAGGTCAGTGCGCTCCTCACCATACCTAAGCACTTCGAATTCGTTGGTGATGTCCATTTTGCTCTATGAGTTCATGGTGACTTCACCCTAACCCTAAGTGGAATTTTCCTCCAATGGGATTTCCCCATGTATTTTACCAGGAAAAGTAGTTAGGGTAGTCTAGAAAGGTCAGTGCCCTCCTAACCATACCCAAGCACCCTGAATTTGTTTGCGATGTCCATTTGACTCTCCATGGTGACCTAATCCTAACCCTAAGTGGAATTTTCTTCCAATGGGATTTCCCAAAGTATTTTATCAGGAGAAATAGTTAGGGTAGTTTAGAAAGGTCAGTGCCCTCCTACCCATACCTAAGCACTCCGAATTCCTTGGTGATGTCCATTTTGCTCTATGAGTTCATGGTGACTTCATCCTAACCCTAAGTGGAATTTTCCTCCAATGGGATTTTCCCATGTATTTTACCAAGAAACATAAAAAGGGGAGGCTAGAATAGTCAGTGCCCTCCTAACAAAACCAAGCACCCTGAATTTGTTGGCATTGTCCATTTGACTCTCCATGGTGACATAATCCTAACCCTACGTGGAATTTTCCTCCAATGGTATTTCCCCATGTATTTTACCAGGAAAGATAAAAAAGGGTAGTCTAGAAAGGTCAGTGCGCTCCTCACCATACCTAAGCACTTCGAATTCGTTGGTGATGTCCATTTTGCTCTATGAGTTCATGGTGACTTCACCCTAACCCTAAGTGGAATTTTCCTCCAATGGGATTTTCCCATGTATTTTACCAAGAAACATAAAAAGGGGAGGCTAGAATAGTCAGTGCCCTCCTAACAAAACCAAGCACCCTGAATTTGTTGGCATTGTCCATTTGACTCTCCATGGTGACATAATCCTAACCCTACGTGGAATTTTCCTCCAATGGTATTTCCCCATGTATTTTACCAGGAAAGATAAAAAAGGGTAGTCTAGAAAGGTCAGTGCGCTCCTCACCATACCTAAGCACTTCGAATTTGTTGGTGATGTCCATTTTGCTCTATGAGTTCAAGGTGACCTAATTCTAACCCTAAGTGGAATTTTCCTCCAATCGGATTTTCCCATGTATTTTAGCAGGAAACATAGATAGGGTAGTCTAGAAAGGTCAGTGCCCTCCTACCCATACTGAAGCACACCGAATTCGTTGGTGATGTCCGTTTTGCTCTATGAGTTCATGGTAACTTAACCCTAACCCTAAGTGGAATTTTCCTCCAATGGGTTTTTCCCATGTATTTTAGCAGGAAACATAGATACGGTAGTCTAGAAAGGTCAGTGCCCTCCTACCCATACCCAAGCACCCTGAATTTGTTGGCAATGTCCATTTGACTCTGCATGGTGACCTAATCCTAACCCTAAGTGGAATTTTCCTCCAATGGGATTTCCCCATGTATTTTACAAGGAAAAGTAGTTAGGGTAGTCTAGAAAGGTCAGTGCCCTCCTAACCATACCTAAGCACTTCGAATTTGTTGGTGATGTCCATTTTGCTCTATGAGTTCATGGTGACCTAACCCTAACCCTAAGTGGAATTTTGCTCCAATGGGATTTTCCCATGTATTTTAGCAGGAAACATAGATAGGGTAGTCTAGAAAGGTCAGTGCCCTCCTACCCATACCTAAGCACTCTGAATTCGTTGGTGATGTCCATTTTGCTCTATGAGTCATTATGACTTAACGCTAACCCTAAGTAGAAAATTTTCCTCCAATGGGATTTTCCATGTATTTTACCAAGAAAAATAAAAAAGGGAGGCTAGAATAGTCAGGCCTCCTAAACCATACCAAGCACCTTGAATTTGTTGGCATTGTCCATTGACTCTCATGGTGAAATACAACCCTACATGGGAATTTTCCTCCAATGGGATTTCCATGTAATTTTATCAGAAAAGAGTTAGGGTACTCTAGAAAGGTCAGTGCCCTCCTAAACCATTTACCTAAGCACTTTCGCATTGTGATGTCCATTTTGCTCTATGAGTTCATGGTGACTTAAAACGAACCCTAAGTGGAATTTTCCTCCAATGGGATTTTCCCTTGTATTTTACCAGGAAACATAGATAGGGCAGGCCAGAAAAGTCAGTGCCCTCCTAACCATACCCAAGCACTCTGAATTTGTTGGTGATGTCCAGTTTGCTCTATGAGTTCATGGTGACGTAACCCTAACCCTAAGTGGAATTTTCCTCCAATGGGATTTCCCCATGTATTTTACCAGGAAACTTAAAAAAGGGTAGTCTAGAAAGGTCAGTGCCCTCCTAACCATACCCAAGCACCTGAATTTGTTGGCGATGTCCATTTGACTCTCCATGGTGACCTAATAGTAACCCTAAATGGAATTTTCATCCAATGGGATTTCCCCATGTATTTTACAAGGAAAAGTAGTTAGGGTAGTCTAGAAAGGTCAGTGCCCTCCTAACCATACCTAAGCACTTCGAATTTGTTGGTGATGTCCATTTTGCTCTATGAGTTCATGGTGACCTAACCCTAAACCTAAGTGGAATTTTCCTCCAATGGGATTTTCCCATGTATTTTACCAGGAAACATAGATAGGGTAGTCTAGAAAGGTCAGTGCCCTCCTAACCATACCCAAGCACCCTGAATTTGTTGGCATTGTCCATTTGACTCTCCATTTTGACCTAATCCTAACCCTAAGTGGAATTTTCCTCCAATGGGATTTCCCCAAGTATTTTATCAGGAAAAAATACTTAGGGTACTGTAGAAAGGTCAGTGCCCTCCTAACCATACCCAAGCACCCTGAATTTGTTGGCGATGTCCATTTGACTCTCCATGGTGACCTAATCCTAACCCTAAGTGGAATTTTCATCCAATGGGATTTCCCCATGTATTTTACAAGGAAAAGTAGTTAGGGTAGTCTAGAAAGGTCAGTGCCCTCCTAACCATACCTAAGCACTTCGAATTTGTTGGTGATGTCCATTTTGCTCTACGGGTTCATGGTGACCTAACCCTAACCCTAAGTGGAATTTTGCTCCAATGGGATTTTCCCATGTATTTTACCAGGAAACATAGATAGGGTAGTCTAGAAAGGTCAGTGCCCTCCTACCCATACCTAAGCTCTCCAAATTCGTTCGTGATGTCCATTTTGCTCTATGAGTTCATGATGACTTAACCCTAACCCTAAGTGGAATTTTGCTCCAATGGGATTTCCCCATGTATTTTACCAGGAAACTTAAAAAAGTGTAGTCTAGAAAGGTCAGTGCCCTCCTAACCATACCGAAGCACCCTCAATTTGTTGGCATTGTCCATTTGACTCTCCATGGTGACCTAATCCTAACCCCTAGTGGAATTTTCCTCCAATGGGATTTCCCCAAGTATTTTATCAGGAAAAAATACTTAGGGTACTGTAGAAAGGTCAGTGCCCTCCTACCCATACCTAAGCACTCCGAATTCGTTGGTGATGTCCATTTTGCTCTATGAGTTCATGGTGACATAATCCTAACCCTAAGTCGAATTTTCCTCCAATGGGATTTCCCCATGTATTTTACCAGGAAACTTAAAAAAGGGTAGTCTAGAAAGGTCAGTGCCCTCCTAACCATACCCAAGCCCCCTGAATTTGTTGGCGATGTCCATTTGACTCTCCATGGTGACCTAATTCTAACCCTAAGTGGAATTTTCATCCAATGGGATTTCCCCATGTATTATACAAGGAAAAGTAGTTAGGGTAGTCTAGAAAGGTCAGTGCCCTCCTAACCATACCTAAGCACTTCGAATTTGTTGGTGATGTCCATTTTGCTCTACGAGTTCATGGTGACCTAACCTTAACCCTAAGTGGAATTTTGCTCCAATGGGATTTTCCCATGTATTTTACCAGGAAACATAGATAGGGTAGTCTAGAAAGGTCAGTGCCCTCCTACCCATACCTAAGCACTCCAAATTCGTTGGTGATGTCCATTTTGCTCTATGAGTTCATGGTGACTTAACCCTAACCCTAAGTGGAATTTTCCTCCAATGGGATTTCCCCATGTATTTTACAAGGAAACTTAAAAAAGGGTAGTCTAGAAAGGTCAGTGCCCTCCTAACCATACCGAAGCACCTTCAATTTGTTGGCATTGTCCATTTGACTCTCCATGGTGACCTAATAGTAACCCTAAATGGAATTTTCATCCAATGGGATTTCCCCATGTATTTTACAAGGAAAAGTAGTTAGGGTAGTCTAGAAAGGTCAGTGCCCTCCTAACCATACCTAAGCACTTCGAATTTGTTGGTGATGTCCATTTTGCTCTATGAGTTCATGGTGACCTAACCCTAACCCTAAGTGGAATTTTCCTCCAATGGGATTTTCCCATGTATTTTACCAGGAAACATAGATAGGGTAGTCTAGAAAGGTCAGTGCCCTCCTAACCATACCCAAGCACCCTGAATTTGTTGGCCTTGTCCATTTGACTCTCCATGGTGACCTAATCCTAACCCTAAGTGGAATTTTCCTCCAATGGGATTTCCCCAAGTATTTTATCAGGAAAAAATACTTAGGGTACTGTAGAAAGGTCAGTGCCCTCCTACCCATACCTAAGCACTCCGAATTCGTTGGTGATGTCCATTTTGCTCTATGAGTTCATGGTGACACAATCCTAACCCTAAGTGGAATTTTCCTCCAATGGGATTTCCCCATGTATTTTACCAGGAAACTTAAAAAAGGGTAGTCTAGAAAGGTCAGTGCCCTCCTAACCATACCCAATCACCCTGAATTTGTTGGCGATGTCCATATGACTCTCCATGGTGACATAATCCTAACCCTAAGTGGAGTTTTCCTCCAATGGGATTTCCCCATGTATTTTACCAGGAAACTTAAAAAAGGGTAGTCTAGAAAGGTCAGTGCCCTCCTAACCATACCCAAGCACCCTGAATATGTTGGCGATGTCCATTTGACTCTCCATGGTGACCTAATCCTAACCCTAAGTGGAATTTTCATCCAATGGGATTTCCCCATATATTTTACAAGGAAAAGTAGTTAGGGTAGTCTAGAAAGGTCAGTGCCCTCCTAACCATACCTAAGCACTTCGAATTTGTTGGTGATGTCCATTTTGCTCTACGGGTTCATGGTGACCTAACCCTAACCCTAAGTGGAATTTTGCTCCAATGGGATTTTCCCATGTATTTTACCAGGAAACATAGATAGGGTAGTCTAGAAAGGTCAGTGCCCTCCTACCCATACCGAAGCACACCGAATTCGTTGGTGATGTCCATTTTGCTCTATGAGTTCAAGGTGACCTAACCCTAACCCTAAATGGAATTTTCCTCCAATGGGATTTTCCCATGTATTTTACCAGGAAACATAGATAGGGCAGCCAAGAAAAGTCAGTGCCCTCCTAACCACACCCAAGCACTCCAAATTTGTTGGTGATGTCCATTTTGACTCTCCATGGTGACCTAATCCTAACCCTAAATGGAATTTTCCTCCAATGGGATTTCCCCATGTATTTTATCAGGAAAAGTAGTTAGGGTAGTCTAGAAAGGTCAGTGCCCTCCTAACCTTACCCAAGGACTCTGAATTTGTTGGTGATGTCCATTTTGCTCTATGAGTTCAAGGTGACCTAACCCTAACCCTAAATGGAATTTTCCTCCAATGGGATTTTCCCATGTATTTTACCAGGAAACATAGATAGGGTAAGTTCTAGGAAAGGTCCAGTGCCCTTCTACCCCATAACGAAGCTACCACCCGAATTGTTGGTGATGTCCATTTTGCTCTATGAGTCATGGTGACTTAAACCTTAAATAAACCTAAGTGGAATTTCCTCCAATGGGTTTCTCCCATGTATTAGCAGGAAACATAGATACGGTAGTCTAGAAAGGTCAGTGCCCTCTACATACCTCTAAGCACTCCGAATCGTTGGTGATGATCCCATTTGCTCTATGAGTTCATGGTGACTTAACCTAACCTACGTGGAATTTTACTACAAGGGATTCCCCATGTATTTACAGGAAACTTAAAAAAGGGTAGTCTATAAAGGTCAGTGCCCTCCTAACCATACCCAAGCACCCTGAATTTGTTGGCTATGTCCATTTGACTCTCCATGGTGACCTAATCCTAAACCTAAGTGGAATTTTCCTCCAATGGGATTTCCCCATGTATTTTACCAGGAAAAGTAGTTAGGGTAGTCTAGAAAGGTCAGTGCCCTCCTAACCATACCTAAGCACTCCGAATTCGTTGGTGATGTCCATTTTGCTCTATGAGTTCATGGTGACTTCACCCTAACCCTAAGTGGAATTTTCCTCCAATGGGATTTTCCCATGTATTTTACCAAGAAACATAAAAAGGGGAGGCTAGAATAGTCAGTGCCCTCCTAACAAAACCAAGCACCCTGAATTTGTTGGCATTGTCCATTTGACTCTCCATGGTGACATAATCCTAACCCTAACTGGAATTTTCCTCCAATGGGATTTCCCCATGTATTTTATCAAGAAAAGTAGTTAGGGTAGTCTAGAAAGGTCAGTGCCCTCCTACCCATACCTAAGCACTCCGAATTTGTTGGTGATGTCCATTTTGCTCTATGAGTTCATGATGACTTAATCCTAACCCTAAGTGGAATTTTCCTCCAATGGGATTTCCCCATGTATTTTACCAGGAAACTTAAAAAAGGGTAGTCTAGAAAGGTCAGTGCCCTCCTAACCATACCCAATCACCCTGAATTTGTTGGCGATGTCCATTTGACTCTCCATGGTGACATAATCCTAACCCTAAGTGGAGTTTTCCTCCAATGGGATTTCCCCATGTATTTTACCAGGAAACTTAAAAAAGGGTAGTCTAGAAAGGTCAGTGCCCTCCTAAGCATACCCAAGCACCCTGAATTTGTTGGCGATGTCCATTTGACTCTCCATGGTGACCTAATCCTAACCCTAAGTGGAATTTTCATCCAATGGGATTTCCCCATGTATTTTACAAGGAAAAGTAGTTAGGGTAGTCTAGAAAGGTCAGTGCCCTCCAAACCATACCTAAGCACTTCGAATTTGTTGGTGATGTCCATTTTGCTCTACGGGTTCATGGTGACCTAACCCTAACCCTAAGTGGAATTTTGCTCCAATGGGATTTTCCCATGTATTTTACCAGGAAACATAGATAGGGTAGTCTAGAAAGGTCAGTGCCCTCCTACCCATACCTAAGCACTCAGAATTCGTTGGTGATGTCCATTTTGCTCTATGAGTTCATGATGACTTAACCCCAACCCTAAGTGGAATTTTGCTCCAATGGGATTTCCCCATGTATTTTACCAGGAAACTTAAAAAAGGGTAATCTAGAAAGGTCAGTGCCCTCCTAACCATACCGAAGCACCCTCAATTTGTTGGCATTGTCCATTTGACTCTCCATGGTGACCTAATCCTAACCCTAAATGGAATTTTCCTCCAATGGGATTTCCCCATGTATTTTATCAGGAAAAGTAGTTAGGGTACTCTAGAAAGGTCAGTGCCCTCCTAACCATACCTAAGCACTTCGAATTTGTTGGTGATGTCCATTTTGCTCTATGAGTTCATGGTGACTTAAACCTAACCCTAAGTGGAATTTTCCTCCAATGGGATTTTCCCTTGTATTTTAGCAGGAAACATAGATAGGGTAGTCTAGAAAGGTCAGTGCCCTTCTACCCATACCGAAGCACACCGAATTCGTTGGTGATGTCCATTTTGCTCTATGAGTTCATGGTGACTTAACCCTTAACCTAAGTGGAATTTTCCTCCAATGGGTTGTTCCCATGTATTTTAGCAGGAAACATAGATACGGTAGTCTAGAAAGGTCAGTGCCCTCCTACCCATACCTAAGCACTCCGAATTCGTTGGTGATGTCCATTTTGCTCTATGAGTTCATGGTGACTTAACCCTAACCCTAAGTGGAATTTTCCTCCAATGGGATTTCCCCATGTATTTTACCAGGAAACTTAAAAAAGGGTAGTCTAAAAAGGTCAGTGCCCTCCTAACCATACCCAAGCACCCTGAATTTGTTGGCTATGTCCATTTGACTCTCCATGGTGACCTAATCCTAAACCTAAGTGGAATTTTCCTCCAATGGGATTTCCCCATGTATTTTACCAGGAAAAGTAGTTAGGGTAGTCTAGAAAGGTCAGTGCCCTCCTAACCGTACCCAAGCACTCCGAATTCGTTGGTGATGTCCATTTTGCTCTACGAGTTCATGGTGACTTAACCCTAACCCTAAGTGGAATTTTCCTCCAATGGGATTTTCCCATGTATTTTACAAGAAAATAAAAGGGGAGGATAGAATAGGTCAGTGCCTTCCTAACAAAAACCAAGCACCCGGAATTTGTTGGCATTGTCCATTTGACTCTCCAGGTGGACAATATAACCTAATGGAATTTTCCTCCAATGGGATTCCCATGTATTTATCACAAAGAAAAGTAGTTAAGGGTAGTCTAGAAAGGTCAGTGCCCTCCCTACCCTACATAAGCACTCCGAAGAATTTGTTGGTGATGCCATTTTGCTCTATGAGTTCATGACTGATTACCCACCTAAGTGGAATTTTCCTCCAATGGGATTTCCCCATGTATTTTACCAGGAAACTTAAAAAAGGGTAGTCTAGAAAGGTCAGTGCCCTCCTAACCATACCCAATCACCCTGAATTTGTTGGCGATGTCCATTTGACTCTCCATGGTGACATAATCCTAACCGTAAGTGGAGTTTTCCTCCAATGGGATTTCCCCATGTATTTTACCAGGAAACTTAAAAAAGGGTAGTCTAGAAAGGTCAGTGCCCTCCTAACCATACCCAAGCACCCTGAATTTGTTGGCGATGTCCATTTGACTCTCCAGGGTGACCTAATCCTAACCCTAAGTAGAATTTTCATCCAATGGGATTTCCCCATGTATTTTACAAGGAAAAGTAGTTAGGGTAATCTAGAAAGGTCAGTGCCCTCCTAACCATACCCAAGCACCCTGAATTTGTTGGCGATGTCCATTTGACTCTCCATGGTGACCTAATCCTAACCCTAAGTGGAATTTTCCTCAAATGGGATTTCCCCATGTATTTTACCAGGAAACTTAAAAAAGGGTAGTCTAGAAAGGTCAGTGCCCTCCTAACCATACCCAAGCACCCTGAATATGTTGGCGATGTCCATTTGACTCTCCATGGTGACCTAATCCTAACCCTAAGAGGAATTTTCCTCCAATGGGATTTCCCCATGTGTTTTACCAGGAAAAGTAGTTAGGGTAGTCTAGAAAAGTCAGTGCACTCCTAACCATACCTAAGCACTTCGAATTTGTTGGTGATGTCCATTTTGCTCTATGAGTTCATGGTGACCTAACCCTAACCCTAAGTGGAATTTTCCTTCAATGGGCTTTTCCATGTATTTTACCAGGAAACATAGATAGGTTAGTCTAGAAAGGTCAGTGCCCTCCTAACCATACCCAAGCACCCTGAATTTGTTGGCATTGTCCATTTTACTCTCCATGGTGACCTAATCCTAACCCTAAGTGGAATTTTCCTCCAATGGGATTTCCCCATGTATTTTATCAGGAAAAAATACTTAGGGTACTGTAGAAAGGTCAGTGCCCTCCTACACATACCTAAGCACTCCGAATCCGTTGGTGATGTCCATTTTGCTCTATGAGTTCATGGTGACCTAATCCTAACCCTAAGAGGAATTTTCCTCCAATGGGATTTCCCCATGTGTTTTACCAGGAAAAGTAGTTAGGGTAGTCTAGAAAAGTCAGTGCACTCCTAACCATACCCAAGCACTCCGAATTCATTGGTGATGTCCATTTTGCTCTATGAGTTCAAGGTGACTTAACCCTAACCCTAAGTGGAATTTTCCTCCAATGGGATTTTCCCATGTATTTGAGCAGGAAACATAGATAGGGTAGTCTAGAAAGGTCAGTGCCCTCCTACCCATACCTAAGCACTCCGAATTCATTGGTGATGTCCATTTTGCTCTAGGAGTTCATAGATGATTAACCCTAACACTAAGTGGAATTTTCCCTCCAATGGGATTTCCCCATGTATTTTAACATGAAACTTAAAAAAAAGGATAGTCTAGATAAGGTCAGTGCCCTCCTAACCCATACCAACACCTGAATTTTTGTGGCGATGTTACATATGAATCTCCGATGGTGACATATCTAACCTAGTGGAATTTTCCTCCATGGGATTTCACATGTATTTTACAGGAAGGGAAACTAAAAAAGGTTGTCTAGAAAGGTCAGTGCCCTCCTAACCATACCCAAGAACCCTGAATTTGTTGGCGATGTCCATTTGACTCTCCATGGTGACCTAACCCTAACACTAAGTGGAATTTTCCTCCAATGGGATTTCCCCATGTATTTTACCAGGACAAGTAGTTAGGGTAGTCTAGAAAGGTCAGTGCCCTCCTACCCATACCTAAGCACTCCGAATTCGTTGGTGATGTCCATTTTGCTCTATGAGTTCATGATGACTTAACCCTAACCCTAAGTGGAATTTTGCTCCAATGGGATTTCCCCATGTATTTTACCAGGAAACTTAAAAAAGGTTAGTCTAGAAAGGTCAGTGCCCTCCTAACCATACCCAAGCACCCTGAATTTGTTGGCGATGTCCATTTGACTCTCCGTGGTGACATAATCCTAACCCTAAGTGGAATTTTCCTCCAATGGGATTTCCCCATGTATTTTACCAGGAAACTTAAAAAAGGTTAGTCTAGAAAGGTCAGTGCCCTCCTAACCATACCCAAGAACCCTGAATTTGTTGGCGATGTCCATTTGACTCTCCATGGTGACCTAATCCTAACCCTAAGTGGAATTTTCCTCCAATGGGATTTCCCCATGTATTTTACCAGGACAAGTAGTTAGGGTAGTCTAGAAAGGTCAGTGCCCTCCTACCCATACCTAAGCACTCCGAATTCGTTGGTGATGTCCATTTTGCTCTATGAGTTCATGATGATTTAACCCTAACCCTAAGTGGAATTTTCCTCCAATGGGATTTCCCCATGTATTTTAACAGGAAACTTAAAAAAGGCTAGTCTAGAAAGGTCAGTGCCCTCCTAACCATACCCAAGCACCCTGAATTTGTTGGCGATGTCCATTTGACTCTCCTTGGTGACATAATCCTAACCCTAAGTGGAATTTTCCTCCAATGGGATTTCCCCATGTATTTTACCAGGAAACTTAAAAAAGGGTAGTCTAGAAAGGTCAGTGCCCTCCTAACCATACCCAAGAACCCTGAATTTGTTGGCGATGTCCATTTGACTCTCCATGGTGACCTAATCCTAACCCTAAGTGTAATTTTCCTCCAATGGGATTTCCCCAAGTATTTTTGCAGGAAACATAGGTAGGGTAGTGTAGAAAGGTCAGTGACCTCCTAACCATACCTAAGCACTCCGAATTCGTTGGTGATTTCCATTTTGCTCTATGAGTTCATGGTGACTTAACCCTAACCCTAAGTGGAATTTTCCACCAATGGGATTTCCCCATGTATTTTACCAAGAAACATAAAAAGGGTAGGCTAGAATAGTCAGTGCCCTCCTAACCATACCCAAGCACCCTGAATTTGTTGGCATTGTCCATTTGACTCTCCATGGTGACCTAATCCTAACCCTAAGTGGAATTTTCCTCCAATGGGATTTCCCCATGTATTTTACCAGGGAAGATAAAAAAGGGTAGTTTAGAAAGGTCAGTGCCCTCCTCACCTTACCTAAGCACTTCGAATTTGTTGGTGATGTCCATTTTGCTCTATGAGTTCAAGGTGACCTAACTCTAACCCTAAGTGGAATTTTCCTCCAATCGGATTTTCCCATGTATTTTAGCAGGAAACATAGATAGGGTAGTCTAGAAAGGTCAGTGTCCTCCTACCCATACCTAAGTACTCCGAATTCGTTGGTGATGTCCATTTTGCTCTATGAGTTCATGATGACTATACCCTAACCCTACGTGTAATTTTCCTCCAATGGGATTTCCCCATGTATTTTACCAGGTATCTTAAAAAAGGGTAGTCTAGAAAGTTCAGTGCCCTCCTAACCATACCTAAGCACCCTGAATTTGTTGGTGATGGCCATTTGACTCTCCATGGTGACCTAATCCTAACCCTAAGTGGAATTTTTCTCCAATGGGATTTCCCCACGTATTTTACCAGGAAAAGTAGTTAGGGTAGTCTGGAAATGTCAGTGCCCTCCTAACCATACCTAAGCACTCCGAATTCGTTGGTGATGTCCATTTTGCTCTATGAGTTCATGGTGACTTAACCCTAACCCTAAGTGGAATTTTCCTCCAATGGGATTTTCCCATGTATTTTACCAGGAAACATAGATTGGGTAGTCTAGAAAGGTCAGTCCCCTCCTAACCATACCCAAGCACTCCGAATTCATTGGTGATGTCCATTTTGGTCTATGAGTTCAAGGTGACCTAACCCTAACCCTAAGTGGAATTTTCCTCCAATGGATTTCCCCATGTATTTTACCAGGAAACATAAAAAAGGGTAGTCTGGAATGGTCAGTGCCATTCTAGCCATACCCAAGCACTCTGAATTTGTTGGTGATGTCCATTTTGTTCTATGAGTTCAAGGTGTCGTAACCCTATCCCTACGTGGAATTTTCCTCCAATGGGATTTTCCCATGTATTTTACCAGGAAACATAAAAAGTGTGGGCTAGAATAGTCAATTCCCTCCTACCCTTATACAAGCACCCTGAATTTGTTGGCAATGTCCATTTGACTCTCCATGTTCATGGTGACCTAACCCTAACCCTAAGTGGAATTTTCCTCCAATGGGATTTCCCCATGTATTTTACCAGGAAACATAGATAGGGTAGTCTAGAAAGGTCAGTGCCCTCCTACCCATACCTAAGCACTCCGAATTCGTTGGTGATGTCCATTTTGCTCTATGAGTTCATGATGACTTAACCCTAACCCTAAGTGGAATTTTGCTCCAATGGGATTTCCCCATGTATTTTACCAGGAAACTTAAAAAAGGGTAGTCTAGAAAGGTCAGTGCCCTCCTAACCATACCGAAGCACCCTCAATTTGTTGGCATTGTCCATTTGACTCTCCATGGTGACCTAATCCTAACCCTAAATGGAATTTTCCTCCAATGGGATTTCCCCATGTATTTTATCAGGAAAAGTAGTTAGGGTAGTCTAGAAAGGTCAGTGCCCTCCTAACCTTACCCAAGGACTCTGAATTTGTTGGTGATGTCCATTTTGCTCTATGAGTTCAAGGTGACCTACCTCTAACCCTAAGTGGAATTTTCCTCCAATCGGATTTTCCTATTTATTTTAGCAGGAAACATAGATAGGGTAGTCTAGAAAGGTCAGTGCCCTTCTACCCATACCGAAGCACACCGAATTCGTTGGTGATGTCCATTTTGCTCTATGAGTTCATGGTGACTTAACCCTTAACCTAAGTGGAATTTTCCTCCAATGGGTTGTTCCCATGTATTTTAGCAGGAAACATAGATACGGTAGTCTAGAAAGGTCAGTGCCCTCTACAAGACCTAAGGCAATCCGGAAATCGTTTGGTGATGTCAATTTTAGCTCTATGCGTTCATGGTGACTTACCAGAACTAAGTGGGAATTTTCCTCCAATGGGATTTCCCCATGTACTTTTACCAGGAAACTTAAAAAAGGGTGTCTAAAACGGCAGTGCCTCTAACCATACCCAAGCACCCTGAATTTGTTGTCTATGTCCATTTGACTCTCCATGGTGACCTAATCCTAAACCTAAGTGGAATTTTCCTCCAATGGGATTTCCCCATGTATTTTACCAGGAAAAGTAGTTAGGGTAGTCTAGAAAGGTCAGTGCCCTCCTAACCATACCTAAGCACTCCGAATTCGTTGGTGATGTCCATTTTGCTCTATGAGTTCATGGTGACTTCACCCTAACCCTAAGTGGAATTTTCCTCCAATGGGATTTTCCCATGTATTTTACCAAGAAACATGAAAAGGGGAGGCTAGAATAGTCAGTGCCCTCCTAACAAAACCAAGCACCCTGAATTTGTTGGCATTGTCCATTTGACTCTCCATGGTGACATAATCCTAACCCTAAATGGAATTTTCCTCCAATGGGATTTCCCCATGTATTTTATCAAGAAAAGTAGTTAGGGTAGTCTAGAAAGGTCAGTGCCCTCCTACCCATACCTAAGCACTCCGAATTTGTTGGTGATGTCCATTTTGCTCTATGAGTTCATGATGACTTAATCCTAACCCTAAGTGGAATTTTCCTCCAATGGGATTTCCCCATGTATTTTACCAGGAAACTTAAAAAAGGGTAGTCTAGAAAGGTCAGTGCCCTCCTAACCATACCCAATCACCCTGAATTTGTTGGCGATGTCCATTTGACTCTCCATGGTGACATAATCCTAACCCTAAGTGGAGTTTTCCTCCAATGGGATTTCCCCATGTATTTTACCAGGAAACTTAAAAAAGGGTAGTCTAGAAAGGTCAGTGCCCTCCTAAGCATACCCAAGCACCCTGAATTTGTTGGCGATGTCCATTTGACTCTCCATGGTGACCTAATCCTAACCCTAAGTGGAATTTTCATCCAATGGGATTTCCCCATGTATTTTACAAGGAAAAGTAGTTAGGGTAGTCTAGAAAGGTCAGTGCCCTCCAAACCATACCTAAGCACTTCGAATTTGTTGGTGATGTCCATTTTGCTCTACGGGTTCATGGTGACCTAACCCTAACCCTAAGTGGAATTTTGCTCCAATGGGATTTTCCCATGTATTTTACCAGGAAACATAGATAGGGTAGTCTAGAAAGGTCAGTGCCCTCCTACCCATACCTAAGCACTCAGAATTCGTTGGTGATGTCCATTTTGCTCTATGAGTTCATGATGACTTAACCCCAACCCTAAGTGGAATTTTGCTCCAATGGGATTTCCCCATGTATTTTACCAGGAAACTTAAAAAAGGGTAATCTAGAAAGGTCAGTGCCCTCCTAACCATACCGAAGCACCCTCAATTTGTTGGCATTGTCCATTTGACTCTCCATGGTGACCTAATCCTAACCCTAAATGGAATTTTCCTCCAATGGGATTTCCCCATGTATTTTATCAGGAAAAGTAGTTAGGGTACTCTAGAAAGGTCAGTGCCCTCCTAACCATACCTAAGCACTTCGAATTTGTTGGTGATGTCCATTTTGCTCTATGAGTTCATGGTGACTTAAACCTAACCCTAAGTGGAATTTTCCTCCAATGGGATTTTCCCTTGTATTTTAGCAGGAAACATAGATAGGGTAGTCTAGAAAGGTCAGTGCCCTTCTACCCATACCGAAGCACACCGAATTCGTTGGTGATGTCCATTTTGCTCTATGAGTTCATGGTGACTTAACCCTTAACCTAAGTGGAATTTTCCTCCAATGGGTTGTTCCCATGTATTTTAGCAGGAAACATAGATACGGTAGTCTAGAAAGGTCAGTGCCCTCCTACCCATACCTAAGCACTCCGAATTCGTTGGTGATGTCCATTTTGCTCTATGAGTTCATGGTGACTTAACCCTAACCCTAAGTGGAATTTTCCTCCAATGGGATTTCCCCATGTATTTTACCAGGAAACTTAAAAAAGGGTAGTCTAAAAAGGTCAGTGCCCTCCTAACCATACCCAAGCACCCTGAATTTGTTGGCTATGTCCATTTGACTCTCCATGGTGACCTAATCCTAAACCTAAGTGGAATTTTCCTCCAATGGGATTTCCCCATGTATTTTACCAGGAAAAGTAGTTAGGGTAGTCTAGAAAGGTCAGTGCCCTCCTAACCGTACCCAAGCACTCCGAATTCGTTGGTGATGTCCATTTTGCTCTACGAGTTCATGGTGACTTAACCCTAACCCTAAGTGGAATTTTCCTCCAATGGGATTTTCCCATGTATTTTACAAGAAACATAAAAAAGGGGAAGGCGTAGAATAGTCAGTGCCCTCTACACAACCAAGCACCCTGAATTGTTGGCATTGTCCATTTGACTATCCGTGGTGACATAATCCGAACCTAAATGGATTTTCCTCCATATGGGATTCCCCATGTTATTTACAAGAAAAGTAGTTGGGGTAGTAAGAAAGGTCAGTGCCCTACCTACCATTACTAAGCACTCCGAATTTGTTTGGTGATGTCCATTTTTCCGCTAGAGTTCATGATGACTTAACCTAACCCTAAGGGAAATTTTCCTCCAATGGGATTTCCCCATGTATTTTACCAGGAAACTTAAAAAAGGGTAGTCTAGAAAGGTCAGTGCCCTCCTAACCATACCCAATCACCCTGAATTTGTTGGCGATGTCCATTTGACTCTCCATGGTGACATAATCCTAACCGTAAGTGGAGTTTTCCTCCAATGGGATTTCCCCATGTATTTTACCAGGAAACTTAAAAAAGGGTAGTCTAGAAAGGTCAGTGCCCTCCTAACCATACCCAAGCACCCTGAATTTGTTGGCGATGTCCATTTGACTCTCCAGGGTGACCTAATCCTAACCCTAAGTAGAATTTTCATCCAATGGGATTTCCCCATGTATTTTACAAGGAAAAGTAGTTAGGGTAATCTAGAAAGGTCAGTGCCCTCCTAACCATACCCAAGCACCCTGAATTTGTTGGCGATGTCCATTTGACTCTCCATGGTGACCTAATCCTAACCCTAAGTGGAATTTTCCTCAAATGGGATTTCCCCATGTATTTTACCAGGAAACTTAAAAAAGGGTAGTCTAGAAAGGTCAGTGCCCTCCTAACCATACCCAAGCACCCTGAATATGTTGGCGATGTCCATTTGACTCTCCATGGTGACCTAATCCTAACCCTAAGAGGAATTTTCCTCCAATGGGATTTCCCCATGTGTTTTACCAGGAAAAGTAGTTAGGGTAGTCTAGAAAAGTCAGTGCACTCCTAACCATACCTAAGCACTTCGAATTTGTTGGTGATGTCCATTTTGCTCTATGAGTTCATGGTGACCTAACCCTAACCCTAAGTGGAATTTTCCTTCAATGGGCTTTTCCATGTATTTTACCAGGAAACATAGATAGGTTAGTCTAGAAAGGTCAGTGCCCTCCTAACCATACCCAAGCACCCTGAATTTGTTGGCATTGTCCATTTTACTCTCCATGGTGACCTAATCCTAACCCTAAGTGGAATTTTCCTCCAATGGGATTTCCCCATGTATTTTATCAGGAAAAAATACTTAGGGTACTGTAGAAAGGTCAGTGCCCTCCTACACATACCTAAGCACTCCGAATCCGTTGGTGATGTCCATTTTGCTCTATGAGTTCATGGTGACCTAATCCTAACCCTAAGAGGAATTTTCCTCCAATGGGATTTCCCCATGTGTTTTACCAGGAAAAGTAGTTAGGGTAGTCTAGAAAAGTCAGTGCACTCCTAACCATACCCAAGCACTCCGAATTCATTGGTGATGTCCATTTTGCTCTATGAGTTCAAGGTGACTTAACCCTAATCCTAAGTGGAATTTTCCTCCAATGGGATTTTCCCATGTATTTGAGCAGGAAACATAGATAGGGTAGTCTAGAAAGGTCAGTGCCCTCCTACCCATACCTAAGCACTCCGAATTCATTGGTGATGTCCATTTTGCTCTATGAGTTCATGATGACTTAACCCTAACCCTAAGTGGAATTTTCCTCCAATGGGATTTCCCCATGTATTTTACCATGAAACTTAAAAAAGGCTAGTCTAGAAAGGTCAGTGCCCTCCTAACCATACCCAAGCACCCTGAATTTGTTGGCGATGTCCATTTGACTCTCCGTGGTGACATAATCCTAACCCTAAGTGGAATTTTCCTCCAATGGGATTTCCCCATGTATTTTACCAGGAAACTTAAAAAAGGTTAGTCTAGAAAGGTCAGTGCCCTCCTAACCATACCCAAGAACCCTGAATTTGTTGGCGATGTCCATTTGACTCTCCATGGTGACCTAACCCTAACACTAAGTGGAATTTTCCTCCAATGGGATTTCCCCATGTATTTTACCAGGAAAAGTAGTTAGGGTAGTCTAGAAAGGTCAGTGCCCTCCTACCCATACCTAAGCACTCCGAATTCGTTGGTGATGTCCATTTTGCTCTATGAGTTCATGATGATTTAACCCTAACCCTAAGTGGAATTTTCCTCCAATGGGATTTCCCCATGTATTTTAACAGGAAACTTAAAAAAGGCTAGTCTAGAAAGGTCAGTGCCCTCCTAACCATACCCAAGCACCCTGAAGTTGTTGGCGATGTCCATTTGACTCTCCGTGGTGACATAATCCTAACCCTAAGTGGAATTTTCCTCCAATGGGATTTCCCCATGTATTTTACCAGGAAACTTAAAAAAGGGTAGTCTAGAAAGGTCAGTGCCCTCCTAACCATACCCAAGAACCCTGAATTTGTTGGCGATGTCCATTTGACTCTCCATGGTGACCTAATCCTAACCCTAAGTGGAATTTTCCTCCAATGGGATTTCCCCATGTATTTTACCAGGACAAGTAGTTAGGGTAGTCTAGAAAGGTCAGTGCCCTCCTACCCATACCTAAGCACTCCGAATTCGTTGGTGATGTCCATTTTGCTCTATGAGTTCATGATGATTTAACCCTAACCCTAAGTGGAATTTTCCTCCAATGGGATTTCCCCATGTATTTTAACAGGAAACTTAAAAAAGGCTAGTCTAGAAAGGTCAGTGCCCTCCTAACCATACCCAAGCACCCTGAATTTGTTGGCGATGTCCATTTGACTCTCCGTGGTGACATAATCCTAACCCTAAGTGGAATTTTCCTCCAATGGGATTTCCCCATGTATTTTACCAGGAAACTTAAAAAAGGGTAGTCTAGAAAGGTCAGTGCCCTCCTAACCATACCCAAGAACCCTGAATTTGTTGGCGATGTCCATTTGACTCTCCATGGTGACCTAATCCTAACCCTAAGTGTAATTTTCCTCCAATGGGATTTCCCCAAGTATTTTTGCAGGAAACATAGGTAGGGTAGTGTAGAAAGGTCAGTGACCTCCTAACCATACCTAAGCACTCCGAATTCGTTGGTGATTTCCATTTTGCTCTATGAGTTCATGGTGACTTAACCCTAACCCTAAGTGGAATTTTCCACCAATGGGATTTCCCCATGTATTTTACCAAGAAACATAAAAAGGGTAGGCTAGAATAGTCAGTGCCCTCCTAACCATACCCAAGCACCCTGAATTTGTTGGCATTGTCCATTTGACTCTCCATGGTGACCTAATCCTAACCCTAAGTGGAATTTTCCTCCAATGGGATTTCCCCATGTATTTTACCAGGGAAGATAAAAAAGGGTAGTTTAGAAAGGTCAGTGCCCTCCTCACCTTACCTAAGCACTTCGAATTTGTTGGTGATGTCCATTTTGCTCTATGAGTTCAAGGTGACCTAACTCTAACCCTAAGTGGAATTTTCCTCCAATCGGATTTTCCCATGTATTTTAGCAGGAAACATAGATAGGGTAGTCTAGAAAGGTCAGTGTCCTCCTACCCATACCTAAGTACTCCGAATTCGTTGGTGATGTCCATTTTGCTCTATGAGTTCATGATGACTATACCCTAACCCTACGTGTAATTTTCCTCCAATGGGATTTCCCCATGTATTTTACCAGGTATCTTAAAAAAGGGTAGTCTAGAAAGTTCAGTGCCCTCCTAACCATACCTAAGCACCCTGAATTTGTTGGTGATGGCCATTTGACTCTCCATGGTGACCTAATCCTAACCCTAAGTGGAATTTTTCTCCAATGGGATTTCCCCACGTATTTTACCAGGAAAAGTAGTTAGGGTAGTCTGGAAATGTCAGTGCCCTCCTAACCATACCTAAGCACTCCGAATTCGTTGGTGATGTCCATTTTGCTCTATGAGTTCATGGTGACTTAACCCTAACCCTAAGTGGAATTTTCCTCCAATGGGATTTTCCCATGTATTTTACCAGGAAACATAGATTGGGTAGTCTAGAAAGGTCAGTCCCCTCCTAACCATACCCAAGCACTCCGAATTCATTGGTGATGTCCATTTTGGTCTATGAGTTCAAGGTGACCTAACCCTAACCCTAAGTGGAATTTTCCTCCAATGGATTTCCCCATGTATTTTACCAGGAAACATAAAAAAGGGTAGTCTGGAATGGTCAGTGCCATTCTAGCCATACCCAAGCACTCTGAATTTGTTGGTGATGTCCATTTTGTTCTATGAGTTCAAGGTGTCGTAACCCTATCCCTACGTGGAATTTTCCTCCAATGGGATTTTCCCATGTATTTTACCAGGAAACATAAAAAGTGTGGGCTAGAATAGTCAATTCCCTCCTACCCTTATACAAGCACCCTGAATTTGTTGGCAATGTCCATTTGACTCTCCATGTTCATGGTGACCTAACCCTAACCCTAAGTGGAATTTTCCTCCAATGGGATTTCCCCATGTATTTTACCAGGAAACATAAAAAAGGGCAGTCTAGAAAGGTCAGTGCCCTTCTAACCATACCCGAACACCCTGAATTTGTTGGCAATGTCCATTTGACTCTCCGTGTTCATGGTGACCTAATCCCAACCCTAAGTGGAATTTTCGTCCAATGGCATTTCCTCATGTATTTTACCAGTAAACATAGATAGGGTATTGTAAAAAGGTCAGTGCCCTCCTAACCGTACCCAAGAACTCCAACTTCATTGATGATGTCCATTTTGCTCTATGACTTCAAGGTGACCTAACCCTAAGTGGAATTTTCCTCCAAAGGGATTTGCCCATGTATTTTACCAGGAAACATAGATAGGATAGTGTAGAAAAGTCAGTGCCCTCCTAACCATACCCAAGCACTCCGAATTCGTTGGTGATGTCCATTTTGCTCTATGAGTTCATGGTGACTAAACCTAACTGTAAGTGGAATTTTCCTCCAATGGGATTTTCTTCCAGGAAACATAAAAAGGGTAGTCTAGAAGAGTCAGTGGCCTAGTAACCATACCCATACACCCCAAATTTGTTGGTGATGTCCATTTTGCTCTATGAGTTCAAGGTGACCTAACCCTATCCCTAAGTGGAATTTTCCTCCAATGGGATTTCCCCATGTATTTTACCAGGAAACATAAAAAAGGGTAGTCTAGAAAGGTCAGTGCCATCCTAACCATACCCAATCACTCCGAATTTGTTGGTGATGTCCATTTTGCTCTATGAGTTCAAGGTGACCTAACCCTAAGTGGCATTTTCCTCAAATGGGATTTTCCCATGTATTTTACCAGCAAACATAGATATGGTTGTCTAGAAAGGTCAGTGCCCTCCTAACCATACCCAAGCACTCCGAACTCGTTGGTGATGTCCATTTTGCTCTATTAGTTCATGTGACCTAACCCTAACGCTAAGTGGAATTTTCCTCCAATGAGATTTCCCCATGTATTTTACCAGGAAACATAAAAAGGGTAGGCTAGAATAATCAGTGCCCTCCTAACCATACCCAAGCAACCTGAATTTGTTGTTAATGTCCATTTGACTCTCCATCGTGACCTAATCCTAACCCTCAGTGGAATTTTCCTCCAATGGGATTTTCCCATGTATTTTACCAGGAAATGTAGTTAGAGTAGTCTAGAAAGATCAGTGCCCTCCTAACCATAGCCAAGCACTCCGAATTCATTGTTGATGTCCATTTTGCTCTATGAGTTCATGGTGACGTAACCCTAACCCTAAGTGGAATTTTTCTCCAATGGGATTTCCCCATGTATTTTACCAGGAAAAATAAAAAAGATAGGCTAGAATTGTCATTGCCCTCCTAACGATACCCAAGCAACCTGATTTTGTTGGTAATGTCCATTTGACTCTCCATCGTGACCTAATCCTAACCCTCAGTCGAATTTTCCTCCAGTGGGATTTCCCCATGCATTTTACCAGGAAACATAGATAGGGTACTCTACAAAGGTCATTGCCCTCCTAATCATACCCAAGCACTCCAAATATGTTGGTGATGTACAACCTTATTTTTCTTGGTAAAATACATGGGAAAATCCCATTGGAGGAAAATTGCACTTAGGGATAGGGTTAGGTCACCGTAAACTCATAGAGTTTAGGAGGTTAGGAGGGCACTGATGTTACTAGACTACCCTATCTATGTTTCCTTGTAAAATACATGGGGAAATCCCATTAGAGGAAAATTCCACTTAGGGTTAGGACTAGATCAACTTGAACTCATAGAGCAAAATGGACATCACCAAGAAATACGGAGTGCTTGGGTATGTTTAGGAGGGCACTGTCCTTTCTAGACTACCCTAACTAATTTTCCTGGTAAAATATATGGGGAAATCCAATTCGAGAAAAATTCCACTTAGGGTTAAGGTTAGGTCACCATGAACTTATAGAGCAAAATGGACATCACCAACGAATTCAGAGTGCTTGGGTATGGTTAGGAGGGCACTGACATTTCTAGACTACCCGATCTATGTTTCCTTGTAAAATACATGGGGAAATCCCATTGGAGGAAAATTCCACTAAGGGTTAGGGTTAGGTCACCTTCAACTCATAAAGCAAAATGGACATCACCAAGAAATTCGGAGTGCTTGGGTATAGTTAGGAGGGCACTGTCCTTTCTAGACTACCCTATCTATGTTTCCTTGTAAAATACATGGGGAAATCCCATTGGTGGAAAATTCCACTTAGGGTTAGGGCTAGGTCAACTTGAACTCATTGAGCAAAATGGACATCACCAACGAATTTAGAGTGCTTGCGTATGGTTAGGAGGGCAGTGAAGTTTCTAGACTACCATATCTATGTTTCCTGGTAAAATACATGGGGAAATACCATTGAAGGAAAATTCCACTTAGGGTTAGGGCTAGGTCAACTTGAACTCATACAGGAAAATTGACATCACCAAGAAATTCGGAGTGCTTGGTTATGGTGAGGAGGGCACTGACCTTTCTAGACTACCCTAACTACTTTTCCAGGTAAAATACATGGGAAAATCCCATTGGAGGAAAATTCCACTTAGGGTTAGGGCTAGGTCACCGTGAACTCATTGAGCAAAATGGACATCACCAACGAATTCAGAGTGCTTGGGTATGGTTAGGAGGGCACTGACCTTTCTAGACTACCCTAATTATTTTTCCTGGTAAAATACATGGGGAAATCCAATTGGAGAAAAATTCCACTTAGGGTTAAGGTTAGGTCACCATGAACTTATAGAGCAAAATGGACATCACCAACGAATTCAGAGTGCTTGGGTATGGTTAGGAGGGCACTGACATATCTAGACTACCCGATCTATGTTTCCTTGTAAAATACATGGGGAAATCCCATTGGAGGAAAATTCCACTAAGGGTTAGGGTTAGGTCACCTTCAACTCATAAAGCAAAATGGACATCACCAAGAAATTCGGAGTGCTTGGGTATAGTTAGGAGGGCACTGTCCTTTCTAGACTACCCTATCTATGTTTCCTTGTAAAATACATGGGGAAATCCCATTGGTGGAAAATTCCACTTAGGGTTAGGGCTAGGTCAACTTGAACTCATTGAGCAAAATGGACATCACCAACGAATTTAGAGTGCTTGCGTATGGTTAGGAGGGCAGTGAAGTTTCTAGACTACCATATCTATGTTTCCTGGTAAAATACATGGGGAAATACCATTGAAGGAAAATTCCACTTAGGGTTAGGGCTAGGTCAACTTGAACTCATACAGGAAAATTGACATCACCAAGAAATTCGGAGTGCTTGGTTATGGTTAGGAGGGCACTGACCTTTCTAGACTACCCTAACTACTTTTCCTGGTAAAATACATGGGAAAATGCCATGGGAGGAAAAATTCCACCTAGGGGTAGGGTTAGGTCACCATGAACTCATAAAGCAAAATGGACATCCCCAATGAATTCCGAGTGCTTCAGTATGGTTAGGAGGGCACTGAACTTTCTAGACTATCCTATCTGTGTTTCCTGGTAAAATATGTGGGAAAATCACATTGGAGGAAAATTCCACTTAGGGTTAGGGTTAGGTCACCATGAACTCATAGAGCAAAATGGACATAACCAACGAATACGGAGTGCTTGGGTATGGTTCGGAGGGCACTGACCTTTCTAGTCTTCCCTAACTACTTTTCCTGGTAAAATACATGGGGAAATCCCATTGAAGGAAAATTCTACTTAGTTTTAAGATTAGGTTACCATGAACATGGAGAGTGAAATGGACATCGCCAAAAAATTCAGGGTGCTTGGGTATGGTTAGGAGGGCACTGATCTTTCTAGACTATCCTATCTATGTTTCCTGGAAAAATACATGGGAAAATCCCATTGGAGTAAAATTCCACGTAGGGTTAGGGTTAGGTCACCTTGAACTTATAGAGCAAAATGGACATCACCAACGAATTCTGAGTGCTTGGGTATGGTTAGGAGGGCACTGACCTTTCTAGACTACACTTGTTTATGTTTCCAGGTAAAATACATGGGAAAATCCCATTGGATGAAAATTAGACTTAGGGTTCGGGTTAGGTCAACATGAACTCATAGAGCAAAATGGACTATCCTATCTATGTTTCCTGGTAAAATAAATGGGAAAATCCCATTGGAGGAAAATTCCACTTAGGGTTAGGGCTAGGTCACCATGAACACATAGAGCAAAATGGACATCACCAACGAATTCGCACTACTTGGGTATGGTTAGTTGAGCACTGACCTTTCTAGACTACCCTAACTACTTTTCCTGGTAAAATACATGGGAAAAAGCCATGGGAGGAAAAATTCCACCTAGGGGTAGGGTTAGGTCACCATAAACTCATAGAGCAAAATGGAAATCCCCAACGAATTCGGAGTGCTTCACTATGGTTAGGAGGGCACTGACCTTTCTAGACTATCCTATCTGTGTTTCCTGGTAAAATACGTAGGAAAATCACATTAGAGGAAAATTCCACTTAGGGTTAGGGTTAGGTCACCATGAACTCATAGAGCAAAATGGACATCACGAACGAATTCGGAGTGCTTGGGTATGGTTAGGAGGGCACTGACCTTTCTAGACTACCCTTTTTTATTTTTCCAGGTAAAATATATGGGAAAATACCATTTGAGGAAAATTCCACTTAGGGTTAGGGTTAGGTCACCTTGACCTCATAGAGCAAAATGGAAAACACCAACAAATTTGGAGAGCTTGGGTATGGTTAGGAGGACTCTGACCTTTCTAGACTACACTTGTTTATGTTTCCCGGTAAAATACATGGGAAAATCCCATTGGACGAAAATTCAACTTAGGGTTCGGGTTAGGTGAACATGAACTCATAGAGCAAAATGGACATCACCAACGAATTCGCAGTTCTTGGGTATGGTTAGGAGGGCACTTACCTTTCTAGACTATCCTATCTGTGTTTCCTGGTAAAATACGTGGGAAAATCACATTGGAGGAAAATTCCACTTAGGGTTAGGGTTAGGTCACCATGAATTCATAGAGCAAAATGGACATCACCAACGAATTTAGAGTCCTTGGCTATGGTTAGGAGCCCACTGACCTTTCTAGATTACCCTACCTACATTTCCTTGTAAAATACATGGGGAAATCCCATTGGAGGAAAATTCTACTTTGTTTTAAGATTAGGTTACCATGAACATGGAGAGTCAAATGGACATCGCCAAAAAATTCAGGGTGCTTGGGTATGGTTAGGAGGGCACTGATCTTTCTAGACTATCCTATCTATGTTTCCTGGTAAAATACATGCGAAAATCCCATTGGAGGAAAATTCCACTTAGGGTTAGGGTTAGGTCACCTTGAACTTATAGAGCAAAATGTACATCACCAAAAAATCCGGAGTGCCTGGGTATGGTTAGGATGGCACTGACCTTTCTAGACTACCCTTTTTTATGTTTCCTGGCAAAGTACATGGGGAAATCCCACTGGAGGAAAATTGCACTTAGGGTTAAGGTTAGGTCACCATGAATTCATAGAGCAAAATGGACATCCCCAACAAATTCAGGGTGCTTCGGTATGGTTAGGAGGGCAGTGACGTTTCTATACTACCCTATCTATGTTTCCTGGTAAAATACATGGGGAAATCCCATTGGAAGAAAATTCCACTTAGGGTTAAGGTTAGGTCACCATGAACTCATAGAGCAAAATGGACATCACCAACAAATTCAGAGTGCTTGGGTATGGTTAGGTGGGCACTGACCTTTCTATAGTACCCTATCTATGTTTCCTGGTAAAATATATGGGAAAATCCCATTGGAGGAAAATTCCACGTAGGGTTAGGGTTAGGTCACCATGAACTCATAGAGCAAAATGGACATCACCAACAAATTCGGAGTGCTTGGGTATGGTTAGGAGGGCACTGACCTTTCTAGACTACCCTTTTTTATGTTTCCTGGTAAAATACATGGGGAAATACCATTGGAGGAAAATTCCACTTAGGGTTAGGGTTAGGTCACCTTGAACTCATAGAGCAAAATGGACATCGCCAACAAATTCAGGCTTCTTGGGTATGGTTAGGAGGGCACTGACCTTTCTAGACTACACTTGTTTATGTTTCCAGGTAAAATACATGGGAAAATCCCATTGGATGAAAATTCCACTTAGGGTTCGGGTTAGGTCAACATGAACTCATAGAGCAAAATGGACTATCCTGTATATGTTTCCTGGTAAAATACATGGGAAAATCCCATTGGAGGAAAATTCCACTTAGGGTTAGGGCTAGGTCACCATGAACACATAGAGCAAAATGGACATCACCAACGAATTCGCACTACTTGGGTATGCTTAGTTGAGCACTGACCTTTCTAGACTACCCTAACTACTTTTCCTGGTAAAATACATGGGAAAAAGCCATGGGAGGAAAAATTCCACCTAGGGGTAGGGTTAGGTCACCATAAACTCATAGAGCAAAATGGACATCCCCAACGAATTCGGAGTGCTTCACTATGGCTAGGAGGGCACTGACCTTTCTAGACTATCCTATCTGTGTTTCCTGGTAAAATACGTGATAAAATCACATTAGAGGAAAATTCCACTTAGGGTTAGGGTTAGGTCACCATGAACTCATAGAGCAAAATGGAAATCACCAACGAATTCGGAGTGCTTGGGTATGGTTAGGAGGGCACTGACCTTTCTAGACTACCCTAACTACTTTTACTGGTAAAATACATGGGGAAATCCCATTGGAGGAAAATTCTACTTAGTTTATAGATTAGGTTACCATGAACATGGAGAGTCAAATGTTCATCACCAAAAAATTCAGGGTGCTTGGGTATGATTAGGAGGGCACTGATTTTTCTAGACTATCCTATCTATGTTTCCTGGTAAAATACATGGGAAAATCCCATTGGAGAAAAATTCCACTTAGGGTTAGGGCTAGGTCACCATGAATTCATAGAGCAAAATGGACATTACCAAGAAATTTCGAGTGCTTGGGTATGGTTAGGAGGGCACTGACCTTTCTAGACTACCCTTTTTTATGTTTCCTGGTAAAAAAAATGGGGAAATACCATTGGAGGAAAATTCCACTTAGGGTTAGGGGTAGGTCAACTTGAACTCATAGAGGAAAATTGACATCACCAACGAATTCGGAGTGCTTGGGTATGGTTCGGAGGGCACTGACCTTTCTAGACTACCCTACCTACTTTTCCTGGTAAAAAATATGGGGAAATCCCATTGGAGGAAAATTCTACTTTGTTTTAAGATTAGGTTACTATGAACATGGAGAGTCAAATGGACATCGCCAAAAAATTCAGGGTGCTTGGGTATGGTTAGGAGGGCACTGATCTTTCTAGACTATCCTATCTATGTTTCCTGGTAAAATACATGCGAAAATCCCATTGGAGGAAAATTCCACTTAGGGTTAGGGTTAGGTCACCTTGAACTTATAGAGCAAAATGTACATCACCAAAAAATCCGGAGTGCCTGGGTATGGTTAGGATGGCACTGACCTTTCTAGACTACCCTTTTTTATGTTTCATGGTAAAGTACATGGGGAAATCCCACTGGAGGAAAATTGCACTTAGGGTTAAGGTTAGGTCACCATGAATTCATAGAGCAAAATGGACATCCCCAACAAATTCAGGGTGCTTCGGTATGGTTAGGAGAGCAGTGACGTTTCTATACTACCCTATCTATGTTTCCTGGTAAAATACATGGGGAAATCCCATTGGAAGAAAATTCCACTTAATTTAGGATTAGGTCACCATGAACATGGAGAGTCAAATGGACATCGCCAACAAATTCAGGGTGCTTGGGTATGGTTAGGAGGGCACTGACCTTTCTAGACTACACTTTTTTATGTTTCCAGGTAAAATACATGGGAAAATCCCATTGGATGAAAATTCCACTTAGGGTTCGGGTTAGGTCAACATGAACTCATAGAGCAAAATGGACTATCTATCTATGTTTCCTGGTAAAATACATGGGAAAATCCCATTGGAGGAAAATTCCACTTAGGGTTAGGGCTAGGTCACCATGAACACATAGAGCAAAATGGACATCACCAACGAATTCGCACTACTTGGGTATGGTTAGTTGAGCACTGACCTTTCTAGACTACCCTAACTACTTTTCCTGGTAAAATACATGGGAAAAAGCCATGGGAGGAAAAATTCCACCTAGGTGTAGGGTTAGGTCACCATAAACTCATAGAGCAAAATGGACATCCCCAACGAATTCGGAGTGCTTCACTATGGTTAGGAGGGCACTGACCTTTCTAGACTATCCTATCTGTGTTTCCTGGTAAAATACGTGATAAAATCACATTAGAGGAAAATTCCACTTAGGGTTAGGGTTAGGTCACCATGAACTCATAGAGCAAAATGGACATCACCAACGAATTCGGAGTGCTTGGGTATGGTTCGGAGGGCACTGACCTTTCTAGTCTTCCCTAACTACTTTTCCTGGTAAAATACATGGGGAAATCCCAATGAAGGAAAATTCTACTTAGTTTTAAGATTAGGTTACCATGAACATGGAGAGTGAAATGGACATCGCCAAAAAATTCAGGGTGCTTGGGTATGGTTAGGAGGGCACTGATCTTTCTAGACTATCCTATCTATGTTTCCTGGAAAAATACATGGGAAAATCCCATTGGAGTAAAATTCCACGTAAGGTTAGGGTTAGGTCACCTTGAACTTATAGAGCAAAATGGACATCACCAACGAATTCTGAGTGCTTGGGTATGGTTAGGAGGGCACTGACCTTTCTAGACTACACTTGTTTATGTTTCCAGGTAAAATACATGGGAAAATCCCATTGGATGAAAATTAGACTTAGGGTTCGGGTTAGGTCAACATGAACTCATAGAGCAAAATGGACTATCCTATCTATGTTTCCTGGTAAAATAAATGGGAAAATCCCATTGGAGGAAAATTCCACTTAGGGTTAGGGCTAGGTCACCATGAACACATAGAGCAAAATGGACATCACCAACGAATTCGCACTACTTGGGTATGGTTAGTTGAGCACTGACCTTTCTAGACTACCCTAACTACTTTTCCTGGTCAAATACATGGGAAAAAGCCATGGGAGGAAAAATTCCACCTAGGGGTAGGGTTAGGTCACCATAAACTCATAGAGCAAAATGGAAATCCCCAACGAATTCGGAGTGCTTCACTATGGTTAGGAGGGCACTGACCTTTCTAGACTATCCTATCTGTGTTTCCTGGTAAAATACGTGGGAAAATCACATTAGAGGAAAATTCCACTTAGGGTTAGGGTTAGGTCACCATGAACTCATAGAGCAAAATGGACATCACGAACGAATTCGGAGTGCTTGGGTATGGTTAGGAGGGCACTGACCTTTCTAGACTACCCTTTTTTATTTTTCCAGGTAAAATATATGGGAAAATACCATTTGAGGAAAATTCCACTTAGGGTTAGGGTTAGGTCACCTTGACCTCATAGAGCAAAATGGAAAACACCAACAAATTTGGAGAGCTTGGGTATGGTTAGGAGGACTCTGACCTTTCTAGACTACACTTGTTTATGTTTCCCGGTAAAATACATGGGAAAATCCCATTGGACGAAAATTCAACTTAGGGTTCGGGTTAGGTGAACATGAACTCATAGAGCAAAATGGACATCACCAACGAATTCGCAGTTCTTGGGTATGGTTAGGAGGGCACTTACCTTTCTAGACTATCCTATCTGTGTTTCCTGGTAAAATACGTGGGAAAATCACATTGGAGGAAAATTCCACTTAGGGTTAGGGTTAGGTCACCATGAATTCATAGAGCAAAATGGACATCACCAACGAATTTAGAGTCCTTGGCTATGGTTAGGAGCCCACTGACCTTTCTAGACTACCCTATCTACTATTACTGGTAAAATACATGGGGAAATCCCATTGGAGGAAAATTCTACTTAGTTTTTAGATTAGGTTACCATGAACATGGAGAGTCAAATGTTCATCACCAAAAAATTCAGGGTGCTTGGGTATTGTTAGGAGGGCACTGAATTTTCTAGACTATCCTATCTAAGTTTCCTGGTAAAATACATGGGAAAATCCCATTGGAGAAAAATTCCACTTAGGGTTAGGGCTAGGTCACCATGAATTCATAGAGCAAAATGGACATTACCAAGAAATTTCGAGTGCTTGGGTATGGTTAGGAGGGCACTGACCTTTCTAGACTACCCTTTTTTATGTTTCCTGGTAAAAAAAATGGGGAAATACCATTGGAGGAAAATTCCACTTAGGGTTAGGGCTAGGTCAACTTGAACTCATAGAGGAAAATTGACATCACCAACGAATGCGGAGTGCTTGGGTATGGTTTGGAGGGCACTGAACTTTCTAGACTACCCTACCTACTTTTCCTGGTAAAAAATATGGGGAAATCCCATTGGAGGAAAATTCTACTTAGTTTTAAGATTAGGTTACCATGAACATGGAGAGTCAAATGGACATCGCCAAAAAATTCAGGGTGCTTGGGTATGGTGAGGTGGGCACTGACCTTTCTAGACTACCCTTTTTTATGTTTCCTGGTAAAATACATGGGGAAATACCATTGGAGGAAAATTCCACTTAGGGTTAGGGCTAGGTCAACTGGAACTCATAGAGCAAAATTGACATCACCAACAAATTCAGAGTGCTTCGGTATGGTTAGGAGGGCACTGACCTTTCTAGACTACCCTTTTTTATTTTTCCAGGTAAAATATATGGGAAAATACCATTTGAGGAAAATTCCACTTAGGGTTAGGGTTAGGTCACCTTGAACTCATAGAGCAAAATGGAAAACACCAACAAATTTGGAGAGCTTGGGTATGGTTAGGAGGACTCTGACCTTTCTAGACTACACTTGTTTATGTTTCCAGGTAAAATACATGGGAAAATCCCATTGCACGAAAATTCAACTTAGGGTTCGGGTTAGGTCAACAAGAACTCATAGAGCAAAATGGACATCACCAACGAATTCGCAGTTCCTGGGTATGTTTAGGAGGGCACTTACCTTTCTAGACTACCCTACCTACTTTTCCTGGTAAAAAATATGGGGAAATCCCCTTGGAGGAAAATTCTACTTAGTTTTAAGATTAGGTTACCATGAACATGGAGAGTCAAATGGACATCGCCAAAAAATTCAGGGTGCTTGGGTATGGTGAGGTGGGCACTGACCTTTCTAGACTACCCTTTTTTATGTTTCCTGGTAAAATACATGTGAAAATGCCATGGGAGGAAAAATTCCACCTAGGGGTAGGGTTAGGTCACCATGAACTCATAGAGCAAAATGGAGATCCCCAACGAATTCGGAGTGCTTGGGTATGGATAGGAGGGCACTGATCTTTCTAGACTATCCTATCTGTGTTTCCTGGTAAAATACGTGGGAAAATCACATTGGAGGAAAATTCCACTTAGGGTTAGGGTTAGGTCACCATGAATTCATAGAGCAAAATGGACATCACCAACGAATTTAGAGTGCTTGGCTATGGTTAGGAGCGCACTGACCTTTCTAGATTACCCTATCCTCATTTCCTGGTAAAATACATGGGGAAATCCCATTGGAGGAAAATTCTACTTTGTTTTAAGATTAGGTTACCTTGAACATGGAGAGTCAAATGGACATCGCCAAAAAATTCAGGGTGCTTGGGTATGGTTAGGCGGGCACTGATCTTTCTAGACTATCCTATCTATGTTTCCTGGTAAAATACATGCGAAAATCCCATTGGAGGAAAATTCCACTTAGGGTTAGGGTTAGGTCACCTTGAACTCATAGAGCAAAATGTACATCACCAAAAAATCCGGAGTGCCTGAGTATGGTTAGGATGGCACTGACCTTTCTAGACTACCCTTTTTTATGTTTCCTGGTAAAGTACATGGGGAAATCCCACTGGAGGAAAATTGCACTTAGGGTTAAGGTTAGGTCACCATGAACTCATGGAGCAAAATGGACATCACCAATGAATTCGGAGTGCTTGGGTATGGTTAGGAGGGCACAGCCTTTCTAGACTATGCTATCTGTGTTTCCTGGTAAAATACATGGGAAAATCACTTTGGAGGCAAATTCCACGTAGGGATAGGGTTAGGTCACCTTGAACTCATAGAGAAAAATGGACATCACCATCGAATTCGGAGTGCTTGGGTATGGCTAGGAAGGCACTGACCTTTCTAGACTACCCTAACTACTTTTCCTGATAAAATACATGGGGAAATCCCATTGGAGGAAAATTCCACTTAGTTTTAGAAATAAGTAACCATGAACATGCAGAGTCAAATGCACATCGCCAAGAAATTCAGGGTGCTTGGGTATGGTTAGGAAAGCACTGACCTTTCTAGACTACCCTATCTATGTTTCCTGGTAAAATACATGGGGAAATCTCATTGGAGGAAAATTCCACTTAGGGTTAAGTTTAGGTCACCATGAACTCATCGAGGTAAATGGACATCACCAATGAATTCGGAGTGCTTGGGAATGGTTAGGAGGGCACTTCCTTTCTACACTAACCTAACTAATTTTTCTTGTAAAATACATGGGGAAATCCCATTGGAGGAAAATTCCTCTTAGGGTTAGGGCTAGGTCACCTTGAACTCATAGAGCAAAATCCTAAAAACTTAGTTTTAGGATTAGGTTACCATAAACATGGAGATTCAAATGGATATCACCAACAAATTCAGTGTGCTTGGGTATGGTTAGGAGGGTACTGACGTTTCTAGACTACCCTATCTATGTTTCCTTGTAAAATACATGTGGAAATCCCATTTGAGGAAAATTCCACTTCGGGTTAGGATTAGGTCACCATGAACATTGAGAGTCATATGGACATCGCCAACAAATTCAGGGTGCTTGGGCATCTGACTATTCTAGCCTAACTTTTTTATGTTTCCTGGTAAAATACATCGGAAAATCCCATTGGAGGAAAATTGCACTTAGGGTTAGGGCTAGGTCAACTTGAACTCATAGAGCAAAATGGACCTCACCAACAAATTCGGAGTGCTTGGGAATCGTTAGGAGGGCACTGACCTTTCTAGACTACCCTTTTTTATGTTTCCAGGTAAAATACATGCGTAAATACCATTGGAGGAAAATTCCACTTAGGGTTAGGGTTAGGTCACCTTGAACTCATAGAGCAAAATGGACATCACCAACAAATTCGGAGTTCCTGGGTATGATTAGGAGGGCACTTCCTTTCTAGACTATGCTATCTATGTTTCCTGGTAAAATACATTGGGAAATCTATTGGAGGAAAATTACAGTTAGGGTTAGGGTTAGGTCACCTTGAACTCATAGAGCAAAATGGACATCACTAACAAATTCGGAGTGCTTGGGTATGTTTAGAAAGGCACTAACCTTTCTAGACTACCCTAACTACGAGGAAACACTCGGAGTGCTTGGGTATGGTTAGGCGGGCACTGAACTTTCTAGACTATCCAATCTGTGTTTCCTGGTAAAATACGTGGGAAAATAACATTGGAGGAAAATTCCACTTAGGGTTAGGGATGGTCAACTTCAACTCATAGAGCAAAATGGACATTACCAACAAATTCGGAGTGCTTGGGTATGGATAGGAGGGCACTGACCTTTCTAGACTACCCTTTTTTATGTTTCCAGGTAAAATATATGGGAAAATCCCATTGGATGAATATTCCACGTAGGGTTAGGGTTAGGTCACCTTGAACTTATAGAGCAAAATGGACATCACTAACGAATTCGGAGTGCTTGGGTATGGTTAGGAGGGCACTGACCTTTCTAGACTACCCTTTTTTATGTTTCCTGGTAAAATACATGGGGAAATACCATTGGAGGAAAATTCCACTTAGGGTTAGGGTTAGGTCACCTTGAACTCATAGAGCAAAATGGACATCACGAACAAATTCGGAGTGCTTGGGTATGTTTAGGAGGGCACTGACCTTTCTAGACTACACTTGTTTATGTTTCCAGGTAAAATACATGGGAAAATCCCATTGGATGAAAATTCCACTTAGGGTTCGGGTTAGGTCAACATGAACTCATAGAGCAAAATGGACTATCCTATCTATGTTTCCTGGTAAAATACATGGGAAAATCCCATTGGAGCAAAATTCCACTTAGGGTTATGGCTAGGTCACCATGAACACATAGAGCAAAATGGACATCACCAACAAATTCGCACTACTTGGGTTTGGTTAGTTGAGCACTGACATTTCTAGACTACCCTAACTACTTTTCCTGGTAAAATACATGGGAAAAAGCCATGGGAGGAAAAATTCCACCTAGGGGTAGGGTTAGGTCACCATAAACTCATAGAGCAAAATGGACATCCCCAACGAATTCGGAGTCCTTCACTATGGTTAGGAGGGCACTGACCTTTCTAGACTATCCTATCTGTGTTTCCTGGTAAAATACGTGATAAAATCACATTAGAGGAAAATTCCACTTAGGGTTAGGGTTAGGTCACCATGAACTCATAGAGCAAAATGGACATCACCAACGAATTCGGAGTGCTTGGGTATGGTTAGGAGGGCACTGACCTTTCTAGACTACCCTAACTACTTTTACTGGTAAAATACATGTGGAAATCCCATTGGAGGAAAATTCTACTTAGTTTTTAGATTAGGTTACCATGAACATGGAGAGTCAAATGTTCATCACCAAAAAATTCAGGGTGCTTGGGTATGATTAGGAGGGCACTGATTTTTCTAGACTATCCTATCTATGTTTCCTAGTAAAATACATGGGAAAATCCCATTGGAGAAAAATTCCACTTAGGGTTAGGGCTAGGTCACCATGAATTCATAGAGCAAAATGGACATTACCAAGAAATTTCGAGTGCTTGCGTATGGTTAGGAGGGCACTGACCTTTCTAGACTACCCTTTTTTATGTTTCCTGGTAAAAAAAATGGGGAAATACCATTGGAGGAAAATTCCACTTAGGGTTAGGGCTAGGTCAACTTGAACTCATAGAGCAAAATGGACATCACCAACGAATTCGGAGTGCTTGGGTATGGTTAGGAGGGCACTGACCTTTCTAGACTACCCTACCTACTTTTCCTGGTAAAAAATATGGGGAAATCCCATTGGAGGAAAATTCTACTTTGTTTTAAGATTAGGTTACTATGAACATGGAGAGTCAAATGGACATCGCCAAAAAATTCAGGGTGCTTGGGTATGGTTAGGAGGGCACTGATCTTTCTAGACTATCCTATCTATGTTTCCTGGTAAAATACATGCGAAAATCCCATTGGAGGAAAATTCCACTTAGGGTTAGGGTTAGGTCACCTTGAACTTATAGAGCAAAATGTACATCACCAAAAAATCCGGAGTGCCTGGGTATGGTTAGGATGGCACTGACCTTTCTAGACTACCCTTTTTTATGTTTCCTGGTAAAGTACATGGGGAAATCCCACTGGAGGAAAATTGCACTTAGGGTTAAGGTTAGGTCACCATGAATTCATAGAGCAAAATGGACATCCCCAACAAATTCAGGGTGCTTCGGTATGGTTAGGAGAGCAGTGACGTTTCTATACTACCCTATCTATGTTTCCTGGTAAAATACATGGGGAAATCCCATTGGAAGAAAATTCCACTTAATTTAGGATTAGGTCACCATGAACATGGAGAGTCAAATGGACATCGCCAACAAATTCAGGGTGCTTGGGTATGGTTAGGAGGGCACTGACCTTTCTAGACTACACTTTTTTATGTTTCCAGGTAAAATACATGGGAAAATCCCATTGGATGAAAATTCCACTTAGGGTTCGGGTTAGGTCAACATGAACTCATAGAGCAAAATGGACTATCTATCTATGTTTCCTGGTAAAATACATGGGAAAATCCCATTGGAGGAAAATTCCACTTAGGGTTAGGGCTAGGTCACCATGAACACATAGAGCAAAATGGACATTACCAAGAAATTTCGAGTGCTTGGGTATGGTTAGGAGGGCACTGACCTTTCTAGACTACCCTTTTTTATGTTTCCTGGTAAAAAAAATGGGGAAATACCATTGGAGGAAAATTCCACTTAGGGTTAGGGCTAGGTCAACTTGAACTCATAGAGGAAAATTGACATCACCAACGAATGCGGAGTGCTTGGGTATGGTTTGGAGGGCACTGACCTTTCTAGACTACCCTACCTACTTTTCCTGGTAAAAAATATGGGGAAATCCCATTGGAGGAAAATTCTACTTTGTTTTAAGATTAGGTTACCATGAACATGGAGAGTCAAATGGACATCGCCAAAAAATTCAGGGTGCTTGGGTATGGTGAGGAGGGCACTGACCTTTCTAGACTACCCTTTTTTATGTTTCCTGGTAAAATACATGGGGAAATACCATTGGAGGAAAATTCCACTTAGGGTTAGGGCTAGGTCAACTGGAACTCATAGAGCAAAATTGACATCACCAACAAATTCAGAGTGCTTCGGTATGGTTAGGAGGGCACTGACCTTTCTAGACTACCCTTTTTTATTTTTCCAGGTAAAATATATGGGAAAATACCATTTGAGGAAAATTCCACTTAGGGTTAGGGTTAGGTCACCTTGAACTCATAGAGCGAAATGGAAAACACCAACAAATTTGGAGAGCTTGGGTATGGTTAGGAGGACTCTGACCTTTCTAGACTACACTTGTTTATGTTTCCAGGTAAAATACATGGGAAAATCCCATTGGACGAAAATTCAACTTAGGGTT
The DNA here is from genome assembly GCF_016545835.1 of Crotalus tigris. Classification (NCBI taxonomy): domain Eukaryota; kingdom Metazoa; phylum Chordata; class Lepidosauria; order Squamata; family Viperidae; genus Crotalus; species Crotalus tigris. The sequence continues at coordinate 42,274 of NW_024098290.1, read as the reverse complement.
CGGGTTAGGTCAACATGAACTCATAGAGCAAAATGGACATCACCAACGAATTCGCAGTTCCTGGGTATGGTTAGGAGGGCACTTACCTTTCTAGACTACCCTAACTACTTTTCCTGGTAAAATACATGGGAAAAAGCCATGGGAGGAAAAATTCCACCTAGGGGTAGGGTTAGGTCACCATAAACTCATAGAGCAAAATGGACATCCCCAACGAATTCGGAGTGCTTCACTATGGTTAGGAGGGCACTGACCTTTCTAGACTATCCTATCTGTGTTTCCTGGTAAAATACGTGATAAAATCACATTAGAGGAAAATTCTACTTAGGGTTAGGGTTAGGTCACCATGAATTCATAGAGCAAAATGGACATCACCAACGAATTTAGAGTGCTTGGCTATGGTTAGGAGCGCACTGACCTTTCTAGATTACCCTATCTACATTTCCTGGTAAAATACATGGGGAAATCCCATTGGAGGAAAATTCTACTTTGTTTTAAGATTAGGTTACCATGAACATGGAGAGTCAAATGGACATCGCCAAAAAATTCAGGGTGCTTGGGTATGGTTAGGAGGGCACTGATCTTTCTAGACTATCCTATCTATGTTTCCTGGTAAAATACATGCGAAAATCCCATTGGAGGAAAATTCCACTTAGGGTTAGGGTTAGGTCACCTTGAACTCATAGAGCAAAATGTACATCACCAAAAAATCCGGAGTGCCTGGGTATGGTTAGGATGGCACTGACCTTTCTAGACTACCCTTTTTTATGTTTCCTGGTAAAGTACATGGGGAAATCCCACTGGAGGAAAATTGCACTTAGGGTTAAGGTTAGGTCACCATGAACTCATAGAGCAAAATGGACATCACCAATGAATTCGGAGTGCTTGGGTATGGTTAGGAGGGCACTGACCTTTCTAGACTACCCTTTTTTATGTTTCCTGGTAAAATACATGGGGAAATACCATTGGAGGAAAATTCCACTTAGGGTTAGGGTTAGGTCACCTTGAACTCATAGAGCAAAATGGACATCACGAACAAATTCGGAGTGCTTGGGTATGTTTAGGAGGGCACTGACCTTTCTAGACTACACTTGTTTATGTTTCCAGGTAAAATATATGGGAAAATCCCATTGGATGAAAATTCCACGTAGGGTTAGGGTTAGGTCACCTTGAACTTATAGAGCAAAATGGACATCACTAACGAATTCGGAGTGCTTGAGTATGGTTAGGAGGGCACTGACCTTTCTAGACTACCCTTTTTTATGTTTCCTGGTAAAATACATGGGGAAATACCATTGGGGGAAAATTCCACTTAGGGTTAGGGTTAGGTCACCTTGAACTCATAGAGCAAAATGGACATCACGAACAAATTCGGAGTGCTTGGGTATGTTTAGGAGGGCACTGACCTTTCTAGACTACACTTGTTTATGTTTCCAGGTAAAATACATGGGAAAATCCCATTGGATGAAAATTCCACTTAGGGTTCGGGTTAGGTCAACATGAACTCATAGAGCAAAATGGACTATCCTATCTATGTTTCCTGGTAAAATACATGGGAAAATCCCATTGGAGCAAAATTCCACTTAGGGTTAGGGCTAGGTCACCATGAACACATAGAGCAAAATGGACATCACCAACAAATTCGCACTACTTGGGTATGGTTAGTTGAGCACTGACCTTTCTAGACTACCCTAACTACTTTTCCTGGTAAAATACATGGGAAAAAGCCATGGGAGGAAAAATTCCACCTAGGTGTAGGGTTAGGTCACCATAAACTCATAGAGCAAAATGGACATCCCCAACGAATTCGGAGTGCTTCACTATGGTTAGGAGGGCACTGACCTTTCTAGACTATCCTATCTGTGTTTCCTGGTAAAATACGTGGGAAAATCACATTAGAGGAAAATTCCACTTAGGGTTAAGGTTAGGTCACCATGAACTCATAGAGCAAAATGGACATCACCAACGAATTCGGAGTGCTTGGGTATGGTTAGGAGGGCACTGACCTTTCTAGACTACCCTTTTTTATATTTCCAGGTAAAATATATGGGAAAATACCATTTGAGGAAAATTCCACTTCGAGTTAGGGTTAGGTCACCTTGAACTCATAGAGCAAAATGGAAAACACCAACAAATTTGGAGAGCTTGGGTATGGTTAGGAGTACTCTGACCTTTCTAGACTACACTTATTTATGTTTCCAGGTAAAATACATGGGAAAATCCCATTGGACGAAAATTCAACTTAGAGTTCGGGTTAGGTGAACATGAACTCATAGAGCAAAATGGACATCACCAACGAATTCGCAGTTCTTGGGTATGGTTAGGAGGGCCCTTACCTTTCTAGACTACCCTACCTACATTTCCTGGTAAAATACATGGGGAAATCCCCTTGGAGGAAAATTCTACTTTGTTTTAAGATTAGGTTACCATGAATATGGAGAGTCAAATGGACATCGCCAAAAAATTCAGGGTGCTTGTGTATGGTTAGGAGGGCACTGACCTTTCTAGACTATCCTATCTATGTCTCCTGGTAAAATACATGGGGAAATCCCATTGGTAGAAAATCCCATTTAGGGTTAGGGCTAAGTCATCTTGAACTCATAGGGCAAAATAAATTTGGAGTGCTTGGATATGGATAGGATGGCACTGACCTTTCTAGACTACCCTTTTTTATGTTTCCTGGTAAAATACATGGCAAAAACCCCATTGGAGGAGAAGTCCACTTAGGGTTAGGGTTAGGTTACCATGAACTCAAACAGCAAAATATACATCACCAACAAATTCAGGGTGCTTGGGTATCTTTATGAGGGCACTGAGTATTCTAGCCTAACTTTTTTATGTTTCCTGGTAAAATACATGGGAAAATGCCATTGTAGGAAAATTCCACTTAGGGTTAGGGGTAGGTCAACTTGAACTCATAGAGCAAAATTGACATCACCAACAAATTCGGAGTCCTTGGGTATGGTTAGGAGGGCACTGACCTTTCTAGACTACCCTTTTTATTTTTCCAGGTAAAATATATGGGAAAATACCATTTGAGGAAAATTCCACTTAGGGTTAGGGTTACATCACCTTGAACTCATAGAGCAAAATGGACAACAGCAACAAATTCGGATAGATAGGGTATGGATAGGATTGCACTGACCTTTCTACACTACCCTTTTTTATGTATCCTGGTAAAATAAATGGGGAAATCCCATTGTAGGAAAATTCCACTTAGTTTTAAGATTAGGTTACCATTAACATGGAGAGTCAAATGGACATCGCCAACAAATTCAGGGTGCTTGGATATGGTTAGGATGCACTGATGTTGCTAGGCTAAACTATCTATGTTTCCTTGCAAAATACATGGGGAAATCCCATTAGAGGAAAATTCCACTTAGGGTTAGAACTAGCTCAACTTGAACTCATAGAGCAAAATGGATATCACCAACAAATTGAGTGCTTGGGTAAGGTTAGGAAGGCACTCACCTTCCTATACTACACAATTTTATGTTTCCAGGTAATATACATGAGAAAATGCCATTGGAGGAAAAATTCCACCTAGGGGTAGGGTTAGGTCACCATGAACTCATAGAGCAAAATGGACATCCCCAACGAATTTGGAGTGCTTCACTATGGTTCGGCGGGCACTGACCTTTCTAGACTATCCAATCTGTGTTTCCTGGTAAAATACATGGGAAAATAACATTGGAGGAAAATTCCACTTAGGGTTAGGGATGGCCAACTTCAACTCATAGAGCAAAATGGACATTACCAACAAATTCGGAGTGCTTGGGTATGGATAGGAGGGCACTGACCTTTCTAGACTACCATTACTTCTTTTCCTGGTAAAATAAATGGGGAAATCACAGTTGGAGGAAAATTCCATTTAGTTTTAGGATTAGGTCACCATGAACATGGAGAGTCAAATGTACATCACCAATGAATTCGGAGTGCTCGGGTATGGTTAGGAGGTCAGTGACCTTTCTAGATTACCCTTTTTTATGTTTCCAGGTAAAATACATGTGAAAATCCCATTGGAGGAAAATTCCACTTAGGGTAAGCGTTTGGTCACCATGAACTCATAGAGCAAAATGGACATCAGCAGCGAATTCGGAGTGTTTCCTGGTAGTTAGGGTAGTCTAGAAAGGTCAGTGCCCTTCTAACCATACCTAAGCACTCCGAATTCGTTGGTGATGTCCATTTTGGTCTATGAGTTCATGGTGACCTAACCCTAACCGTAAGTGGAATTTTCCTCCAATGGGATTTTCTTCCAGGAAACATAAAAAGGGTAGTCTAGAAGAGTCAGTGCCATCCTAACCATACCCAAGCACTCCGAATTTGTGGTGATGTCCATTTTGCCCTATGAGTTCAAGGTGACCTAACCCTAAGTGGCATTTTCCTCCAGTGGGATTTTCCCATGTATTTTACCAGGAAACATAGATATGGTTGTCTAGAAAGGTCAGTTCCCTCCTAACCATACCCAAGCACTCCGAATTCATTGGTGATGTCCATTTTTCTCTATGAGTTCATGGTGACCTAACCCTAACCCTAAGTGGAATTTTCCTCCAATGGGATTTCCCCATGTATTTTAGCAGGAAACATAAAAAGGGTAGGCTAGAATAATCAGCACCCTCCTAACCATACCTAAGCACTCCGAATTTGTTGGTGATGTCCATTTTGCTCTATGAGTTCATGGTGACTTAACCCTAACCCTAAGTGGAATTTTCCTCCAAAGGGATTTTCCCATGTATTTTACCAGGAAACATAAAAAGGGTAGGCTAGAATAGTCAGTGCCCTCCCAACCATCTCCAAGCACCCTGAATTTGTTGGCATTGTCCATTTGACTCTCCATGGTGACCTAATCCTAACCCTAAGTGGAATTTTCCTCCAATGGCATTTCCATATGTATTTTATCAGGAAAATTAGTTTGGCTAGTCTAGAAAGGTCAGTGCCCTCCTAACCTTACCCAAGGACTCTGAATTTGTTGGTGATGTCCATTTTGCTGTATGAGTTCAAGGTGAGCTAACCCTACCCTAAGTGTTATTTTCCTCCAAAGGGATTTTCCCATGTATTTTAGCAAGAAACATAGATAGGGTAGTCTAGAAAGGTCAGTGCCCTTCTAACCATACCCAAGCACTCCGAATTCATTGGTGATGTCCACTTTGCTCTATGAGTACATGGTGACATAAACCTAACCCTAAGTGGAATTTTCCTCCAAGGGGACTTTTCCCATGTATTTTGGCAGGAAACATAAAAAAGGGTAGTCTAGAAAGGTCAGTGCCATCCTAACCTTACCCAAGCACTCTGAATTTGTTGGTGATGTCCATTTGACTCTCCATGGTGACCTAATCCTAACACTAAGTGGAATTTTCCTCCAATGGGATTTCCCCATGTATTTTACCAGGAAAAGTAGTTAGGGTAGTCTAGAAAGGTCAGTGCCCTCCTCACCATACCTAAGCACTTCGAATTTGTTGGTGATGTCCATTTTGCTCTATGAGTTCAAAGTGACCTAACCCTAACCCTAAGTGGAATTTTCCTCCAGTGGGATTTCCCCATCTATTTTACCAGGAAACATAAAAAAGGGTAGTCTGGAAAGGTCAGTGCCATCCTAGCCATACCCAAGCACTCTGCATTTGTTGGTGATGTTCATTTTGCTCTATGAGTTCAAGGTGTCATAACCCTAACCCTACGTGGAATTTTCCTCCAATGGGATTTTACCATGTATTTTACCAGGAAACATAAAAAGTGTGGGCAAGAATAGTCAGTGCCCTACTAACGATATACAAGCACCCTGAATTTGTTGGCAATGTCCATTTGACTCTCCATGTTCATGGTGACCTAACCCTAACCCTAAGTGGAATTTTCCTCCAATGGGATTTCCCCATGTATTTTACCAGTAAACATAGATAGGGTAGTGTAGAAAGGTCAGTGCCCTCCTAACCATACCCAAGAACTCCAACTTCGTTGATGATGTCCATTTTGCTATATGATTTCAAGGTGACCTAACCCTAACACTAAGTGGAATTTTCCTCCAATGGGATTTCCCCATGTATTTTACCAGGAAACATAAAAAAGGGTAGTCTAGAAAGGTCAGTGCCCTCCTAACCATACCCAAGCACTCCGAATTTTTTGGTGTTGTCCATTTTGCTCTATGAGTTCATGGTGACCTAACCCTAACCGTAAGTGGAAATTTCCTCCAATGGGATTTTCTTCCAGGAAACATAAAAAGGGTAGTCTAGAAGAGTTAGTGGCCTAGTAAGCCTACCCATACACCCCAAATTTGTTGGTGATGTCCATTTTGCTCTATGAGTTCAAGGTGACCTAAACCTATCCCTAAGTGGAATTTTCCTCCAATGGGATTTCCCCATATATTTTATCAGGAAAATTAGTTTGGCTAGTCTAGAAAGGTCAGTGCCCTCCTAACCTTACCCAAGGACTCTGAATTTGTTGGTGATGTCCATTTTGCTGTATGAGTTCAAGGTGAGCTAACCCTACCCTAAGTGTTATTTTCCTCCAAAGGGATTTTCCCATGTATTTTAGCAAGAAACATAGATAGGGTAGTCTAGAAAGGTCAGTGCCCTTCTAACCATACCCAAGCACTCCGAATTCATTGGTGATGTCCACTTTGCTCTATGAGTACATGGTGACATAAACCTAACCCTAAGTGGAATTTTCCTCCAAGGGGACTTTTCCCATGTATTTTGGCAGGAAACATAAAAAAGGGTAGTCTAGAAAGGTCAGTGCCATCCTAACCTTACCCAAGCACTCTGAATTTGTTGGTGATGTCCATTTGACTCTCCATGGTGACCTAATCCTAACACTAAGTGGAATTTTCCTCCAATGGGATTTCCCCATGTATTTTACCAGGAAAAGTAGTTAGGGTAGTCTAGAAAGGTCAGTGCCCTCCTAACCATACCTAAGCACTTCGAATTTGTTGGTGATGTCCATTTTGCTCTATGAGTTCAAGGTGACCTAACCCTAACCCTAAGTGGAATTTTCCTCCAGTGGGATTTCCCCATCTATTTTACCAGGAAACATAAAAAAGGGTAGTCTGGAAAGGTCAGTGCCATCCTAGCCATACCCAAGCACTCTGCATTTGTTGGTGATGTTCATTTTGCTCTATGAGTTCAAGGTGTCATAACCCTAACCCTACGTGGAATTTTCCTCCAATGGGATTTTACCATGTATTTTACCAGGAAACATAAAAAGTGTGGGCAAGAATAGTCAGTGCCCTACTAACGATATACAAGCACCCTGAATTTGTTGGCAATGTCCATTTGACTCTCCATGTTCATGGTGACCTAACCCTAACCCTAAGTGGAATTTTCCTCCAATGGGATTTCCCCATGTATTTTACCAGTAAACATAGATAGGGTAGTGTAGAAAGGTCAGTGCCCTCCTAACCATACCCAAGAACTCCAACTTCGTTGATGATGTCCATTTTGCTATATGATTTCAAGGTGACCTAACCCTAACACTAAGTGGAATTTTCCTCCAATGGGATTTCCCCATGTATTTTACCAGGAAACATAAAAAAGGTTAGTCTAGAAAGGTCAGTGCCCTCCTAACCATACCCAAGCACTCCGAATTTTTTGGTGTTGTCCGTTTTGCTCTATGAGTTCATGGTGACCTAACCCTAACCGTAAGTGGAAATTTCCTCCAATGGGATTTTCTTCCAGGAAACATAAAAAGGGTAGTCTAGAAGAGTTAGTGGCCTAGTAAGCCTACCCATACACCCCAAATTTGTTGGTGATGTCCATTTTGCTCTATGAGTTCAAGGTGACCTAAACCTATCCCTAAGTGGAATTTTCCTCCAATGGGATTTCCCCATATATTTTATCAGGAAAAGTAGTTAGGGTAGTCTAGAAAGGTCAGTGCCCTCCTAACCTTACCCAAGGACTCTGAATTTGTTGGTGATGTCCATTTTGCTCTATGAGATCAAGGTGACCTAACTCTAACCCTAAGTGGAATTTTCCTCCAATGGGATTTTCCCATGTATTTTAGCAGGAAACATAAAAAAGTGTAGTCTAGAATGGTCAGTGCCATGCTAACCATACCCAGGCACTCCGAATTTGTTGGTGATGTCCATTTTGCTCTATGAGCTCAAGGTGACCTAACCCTAAGTGGCATTTTCCTCCAGTGGGATTTTCCCATGTATTTTACCAGGAAACATAGATATGGTTGTCTAGAAAGGTCAGTGCCCTCCTACCCATACCTAAGCACTGCGAATTCGTTGGTGATGTCCATTTTGCTCTATGAGTTCATGGTGACCTAACCCTAACCCTAAGTGGAATTTTCCTCCAATGGGATTTCCTCATGTATTTTACCAGCCAACATAAAAAGGGTAGGCTAGAATAATCAGTGTCCTCCTAACCATACCCAAGCACCCTGAATTTGTTGGCATTGTCCATTTGACTCTCCATGGTGACCTAATCCTAACCCTAAGTGGAATTTTCCTCCAATGGGATTTCCCCAAGTATTTTATCAGGAAAAGTAGTTAGGGTAGTCTAGAAAGGTCAGTGCCCTCCTAACCTTACCCAAGCACTCCGAATTCATTGGTGATGTCCATTTTGCTCTATGAGTTCATGATGACTTAACCCTAACCCTAAGTGGAATTTTCCTCCAATGGGATTTCCCCATGTATTTTAGCAGGAAACATAAAAAAGGGTAGTCTAGAAAGGTCAGTGCCATCCTATCCTTACCCAAGCACTCTGAATTTGTTGGTGATATCCATTTTGCTCTATGAGTTCAAGGTGACCTAACCCTAACACTAAGTGGAATTTTCCTCCAATGGGATTTTCCCATGTATTTTAGCAGGAAACATAGATAGGGTAGTGTAGAAAGGTCAGTGCCCTCCTACCCATACCTAAGCACTCCGAATTCGTTGGTGATGTCCATTTTGCTCTATGAGTTCATGATGACTTAACCCTAACCCTAAGTGGAATTTTCCTCCAATGGGATTTCCCCATGTATTTTACCAGGGAAAGTAGTTAGGGTAGTCTAGAAAGGTCAGTGCCCTCCTAACCATACCTGAGAATTCCGAATTTGTTGGTGATGTCCATTTTACTCTATGAGTTCATTGTGACCTAGCCCTAACCCTAAGTGGAATTTTCCTCCAATGGGATTTTCCCATGTATTTTAGCAGGAAACATAGATAGGGTAGTCTAGAAAGGTCAGTGTCCTCCTAACCATATCCATGCTCTCGGAATTCGTTGGTGATGTCCATTTTGCTCTATGAGTTCATTAAGACTTAACCCTAACCCTAAGTGGAATTTTCCTCCAATGGGGTTTCCCCATGTATTTTTCCAGGAAACATAAAAAAGGGTAGTCTAGAAAGGTCAGTGCCCTCCTAACCATCCCCAAGCACCCTGAATTTGTTGGCGATGTCCATTTGACTCTCCATGGTGACCTAATAATAACCCTAACTGGAATTTTCCTCCAATGGGATTTCCCCAAGTATTTTATCAGGAAAAGTAGTTAGGGTAGTCTAGAAAGGTCAGTGCCCTCCTAACCTTACCCAAGCACTCCGAATTCATTGGTGATGTCCATTTTGCTCTATGAGTTCATGATGACTTAACCCTAACCCTAAGTGGAATTTTCCTCCAATGGGATTTCCCCATGTATTTTAGCAGGAAACATAAAAAAGGGTAGTCTAGAAAGGTCAGTGCCATCCTATCCTTACCCAAGCACTCTGAATTTGTTGGTGATGTCCATTTTCCTCTATGAGTTCAAGGTGACCTAACCCTAACACTAAGTGGAATTTTCCTCCAATGGGATTTTCCCATGTATTTTAGCAGGAAAAAAAGATAGGGTAGTCTAGAAAGGTCAGTGGCCTCCTAAGATTAGCCAAGCACTCCGAATTCGTTGGTGATCTCCATTTTGCTCTGTGAGTTCATGGTGACCTAACCCTAACCCTAAGTGAAATTTTCTTACAATGGGATTTCCCCTTGTATTTTACCAGGAAACATGAAAAAGGGTAGTCTAGAAAGGTCAGTGCCATCCTATCCATACCCAACCACGCCATATTTGTTGGTGATGTCCATTTTGCTGTATGAGTTCAAGGAGACCTAACCCTAAGTGGAATTTTCCTCCAGTGGGATTTTCCCATGGATTTTACCAGGAAACATAGATAGGGTAGTCTTTAAAGGTCAGTGCCCTCCTAACCATACCCAAGCACTCAGAATTCGTTGGTGATGTCCATTTTGCTCCCTGAGTTGAAGGTGACCTAACCCTAACCCTAAGTGGAATTTTCCTCCAATGAGATTTTCCCATGCATTTTACCAGGAAACACAGATAGGGTAGTCTAGAAAGGTCAGTACCCTCCTAACGATACCGAAACACTTTGAATTCATTGGTTATTTCCATTTTGCTCTATGAGTTCATGGTGACCTTACCCTAACCCTAAGTGGAATTTTCCTCCAATGGGATTTTCCCATGCATTTTACCAGGAAACATAGATAGGGTAGTCTAGAAAGGTCAGTGCCCTCCTAACGATACCCAAGCACTTTGAATTCATTGGTTATATCCATTTTGCTCTATGAGTTCATGGTGACCTTACCCTAACCCTAAGTCGAATTTTTCTCCAATGAGATATTCTTCCAGGAAAAATTAAAAAGTGTAATCTAGAATAGTCAGTGCCCTGGTAACCATACCCATGCACCCCAAATTTGTTGGTGATGTCCATTTTGCTCTATGAGTTGATGGTGACCTAACCCTAACCCTAAGTGGAATTTTCCTCCAATGGGATTTCCCTATGTATTTTAGCAGGAAACATAAAAAAGGGTAGTCTAGAGAGTTCAGTGCCCTCCTATCCATACCTAAGCACTCTAAATTCGTTGGTGATGTCCATTTTGCTCTATGAGTTGAAGGTGACCTAACCCTAACCCTAAGTGGAATTTTCTTCCAATGGGATTTCCCCATGTATTTTACCAGGAAACATAGATATGATAGTCTTTAAAGTTTAGTGCCCTCCTAACCATACCCAAGCACTCCGAATTCATTGGTAATGTCCATTTCGCTCTATGAGTTCATGGTGACCTAACCCTAACCCTAAGTGGAATTTTCTTCCAATGGGATTTCCCCATGTATTTTACCAGGAAACATAAAAAAGGGTAGTCTAGAAAGGTCAGTGCCCGACTAACCTGACCCAAGCACTCTGAATTTGTTGGTGATGCCCATTTTGCTCAATGAGTTCAAGGTGACCTAACCCTAACCCTAAGTGGAATTTTCCTCCAATGCGATTTTCCCATGTATTTTACCAGGAAACATAAAAAAGGGTAGTCTAGAAAGGTCAGTGCCATCCTAACCATACCCAAGCACTCCAAATTTTTTGGTGATGTCCATTTTGCTCTATGAGTTCAAGGTGACCTAACCCTAAGTGGAATTTTCCTCCAGTGGGATTTTCCCATGTATTTAACCAGGAAACATAGATAGGGTAGTCTTTAAAGGTCACTACCCTCCTAACCCTACCCAAGCACTCAGAATTCGTTGGTGATGTCCATTTTGCTCTATGAGTTGAAGGTGACCTAACCCTAACCCTAAGTGGAATTTTCCTCCAATGGGATTTTCCCATGTATTTTACCAGGAAACATAAAAAGGATAGGCTAGAATTGTCATTGCCCTCCTAACCATACCCAAGAAACCTGAATTTGTTGGCGATGTCCATTTGACTCTCCATGGTGACCTAATCCCCTTGCATTTTACCAATAAAAGTAGTTAGGGTAGTCTAGAAAGGTAAGTGCCCTCCTAACCATACCCAAGCACTCCAAATTCGTTGGTGATGTCCATTTTGTTCTATGAGTTCATGGTGACTTAACCCTAACCCTAAGTGGAATTTTCCTCCAATGGGATTTTCCCATTTATTTTACCAGGAAACATAGATAGGGTAGATCAGAAAGGTCAGTGCTCTCCTAACCATACCCAAACACTCCGAATTCATTGGTGTTGTCCATTTTGCTCTATGAGTTCATGGTGGTTTAACCCTAACCCTAAGTGGAATTTTCCTCCAATGGGATTTCCCCAGGTATTTTACCAGGAAACTTAAAAAGGGGTAGTCTAGAAAGGTCAGTGCCTTCCTAACCATACCCAAGCACTCCAAATTTGTTGGTGATGACCATTTTGCTCTATACGTTCAAGGTGACCTAACCCTAAGTGGAATTTTCCTCCAGTGTGATTTTCCCATATATTTTATCAGGAAACATATATAGCGTAGTCTACAAAGGTCAGTGCCCTCCTAACCATACCCAACACTCCGAATTCATTGGTGATGTCCATTTTTCTCTATGAGTTAATGGTGACATAACCGTAACCCTAAGTGGAATTTTCCTCCAATGGGATTTCCCCATGTATTTTACCAGGAAACATAGTTAGGGTAGTTTAGAAACGTCAGTGCCCTCTTAACCATACCGAAGCACCCTAAATTTGTTGGCGATGTCATTTGACTCTCCATGTTCATGGTGACCTAGTCTAGAAAGGTCAGTGCCATCCTAACCATACCCAAGGACTCCAAATTTGTTGGTGATGTCATATTTTGCCCTATAAGTTCAAGGTGACCTAGCCCGAACCCTAAGTGGAACTTAATTCCAATCGGAATTAATTAGTTAGGGTAGTCTAGAAAGGTCAGTGCCCTCCTAACCATACCCAAGCACTCCAAATTCGTTGGTGATGTCGAACGTTATTTTTCTTGGTAAAATATATGGGAAAATTCCATTGGAGGAAAATTCCACTTAGTTAAGTTCCACTTAGGGTTCGGGCTAAGTCACCTTGAACTTATAGGGCAAAATATGACATCACCAACGAATTTGGAGTGCTTGGGTATGGTTAGGAGGGCACTGACTTTTCTAGACTACCCTTTTTTATATTTCCTGGTAAAATACATGGGAAAAATCCCATTGGAGGAAAATTCTACTTAGGGTTAGGGTTAGGTCACCATGAACTCAAAGAGCAAAATGGACATCACCAACGAATTTCGAGTGCTTGGGTATGGTTAGGAAACACTGACCTTTCTAGACTACCCTATCTATGTTTCCTGGTAGAATACATGGGGTAATCCCATTTGATAAAAATTCCACTTAGGGTTAGGGTTAGGTCACCTTGAACTCATAGAGCAAAATGGACATCACCAACGAATTCGGAGTGCTTGGGTATGGTAAGGAGGGCACTGACCTTTCTAGAGTACCCTAACAACTTTTCCTGGTAAAATACATTGGGAAATCCCATTGGAGGAAAATTCCACTTAGGGTTTAGTTTAGATCACCATGAACATTGAGAGTCAAATAGACATCGCTAAGAAATTCAGGGTGCTTGGGTCTGGTTAGGAGGGCACTGACGTTTCTAGACTTCCATGTCTAGGTTTCCTTATAAAATACATAGGGAAATCCCATTGTTGAAAAATTCCACTTAGGGTTAGGGCTTTGTCAACTTGAACTCATAGAGCAAAATGGACATCACCAATGAATTCAGAGTGCTTGGGTATGGATAGGAAGGCACTGACCTTTCTAGACTACCCTATCTATGTGTCCTGGTAAAATACATGGCAAAATACCATTGGAGGAAAATTCCACTTAGGGTTAGGGCTTTGTCAACTTGAACTCATAGAGTAAAATAGACATCACCAAAAAATTCGGACTGCTTGGGTATGGTTAGGAAGGCACTGACCTTTCTAGACTACCCTATCTATGTTTCCTGGTAAAATACATGGGGTAATCCCATTTGAGGTAAATTCCACTTAAGGTTGGGTTAGGTCACCATGAACTCATAGAGCAAAATGGACATCACGAACGAAATCGGAGTGCTTGGGTATGGTTAGGATGGCACTGACCTTTCTAGATTACCCTATCTATTTTTCCTGGTAAAATACGTGGGAAAATCCAATTGGAGGAAAATTCCACTTAGGGTTAGGTCACCTTGAACTCATAGAGCAAAATGGACATCATCAACGAATTCGGAGTGCTTGGGTATGGTTAGGAAGGCACTGACCTTTCTAGACTACCCTATCTATGTGTCCTGGTAAAATACATGGCAAAATACCATTGGAGGAAAATTCCACTTAGGGTTAGGCTTAGGTCACCTTGAACTCGTAAAGCAAAATGGACATCACCAAGAAATTCAAAGTCCTTGGGTATGGTTAGGAGGGCACTGTCCTTTCTAGACTACCCTAACTACTTCTCCTGGTAAAATACATGGGGAAATCCCATTGGAGGAAAATGGGTTAAGGTTAGGTCACCATGAACTTATAGAGCAAACTGGACATCACCAACGAATTCAGAGTGCTTGGGTATGGGTAGGAGGGCACTGACGTTTCTAGACTACCCTATCTATGTTTCCTTGTAAAATACATGGGGAAGTCCCATTGGAGGAAAATTCCACTTAGGGTTAGGGCAAGGTCAACTTGAACTCATAGAGCAAAATGGACATCACCAACAAATTCGGAGTGCTTGGGTATGGTTAGGAGGGCACTGATCTTTCTAGAGTACCCTATCTATGTTTCCTGGTAAAATACATGGGAAAATCCCATTGGAGGAAAATTCCACTTAGGGTTAGGGCTTGGTCAACTTGAACTGATAGAGCAAAATGGACATCATTAACAAATTCGGAGTGCTTGGGTATGGTTAGGAGGGCACTGACCTTTCTAGACTACCCTTTTTTATGTTTCCAGGTAATATACATGGGAAAATCCTATTGGAGGAAAATTCGAAGTAGGGTTAGGGTTAGGTCACATTGAACTCAGAGAGCAAAATGGACATCACCAAAAAATCCGGAGTGCTTGGGTATGGTTAGGATTGCACTGACCTTTCTAGACTACCCTTTTTTATGTTTCCAGGAAAAATACATGGGGAAAACCCATTGGAGGAAAATTCCACCTAGTTTTAGGATTAGGTCACCATGAACATGGAGAGTAAATGCACATCACCAAGAAATTCAGGGTGCTTGGGTATGGTTAGGAGGGCACTGACCTTTCTAGACTACACTTTTTTTATCTTTCCAGGTAAAATACATGGGAAAATCCCATTGGAGGAAAAATTCCACCTAGGGGTAGGGTTAGGTCACCATGAACTCATAGAGCAAAATGGACATCACCAACGAATTCGGAGTGCTTCGGTATGGTTAGGAGGGCACTGACCTTTCTAGACAACCCTTTTTTATGTTTCCTAGTAAAATACAAAAGAAAATCCCATTGGAGGAAAATTCCACTTAGAGTTAGGTCACCATGAACTCATAGAGGAAAATGGACATCACCAACAAATTTGGAGTGCTTGGGTATGGTTAGGAGGGCACTGACCTTTCTAGACTACACTAACTACTTTTCCTTGTAAAATACATGGGGAAATCCCATTGGAGAAAAATTCCACTTAGATTTAGGGTTAGGTCACCATGAACTCATAGAGCAAAATCCTAAAACACCATGAACATTGAGAGTCATATGGACATCGCCAACAAATTCAGGGTGCTTGGGCATCTGACTATTCTTGCCTAACTTTTTTATGTTTCCTGGTAAAATTCATGGGAAAATGCCATTGGAGGAAAATTGCACTTAGGGTTAGGGCTAGGTCAACTTGAACTCATAGAGCAAAATGGACATCACCAACGAATTCGCAGTACTTGGGTATGGTTAGGAGGGAACTGACCTTTCTAGACTACCCTTTTTTATGTTTCCAGGTAAAATACATGCGAAAATACCATTGGAGGAAAATTTCACTTAGGGTTAGGGTTAGGTCACCTTGAACTCATAGAGCAAATTGGACATCACCAACAAATTTGGAGTTCTTGGGTATGATTAGGAGGGCACTTCCTTTCTAGACTACCCAATCTACATTTCCTGGTAAAATACATTGGGAAATCCCATTGGAGGAAAATTCCACTTAGGGTAAGCGTTTGGTCACCATGAACTCATAGAGCAAAATGGACATCAGCAACGAATTCGGAGTGTTTCCTGGTAGTTAGGGTAGTCTAGAAAGGTCAGTGCCCTTCTAACCATACCGAAGCACTCCGAATTCGTTGGTGATGTCCATTTTGCTCTATGAGTTCATGGTGACCTAACCCTAACCGTAAGTGGAATTTTCCTGCAATGGGATTTTCTTCCAGGAAACATAAAAAGGCTAGTCTAGAAGAGTCAGTGCCATCCTAACCATACCCAAGCACTCCGAATTTGTGGTGATGTCCATTTTGCCCTATGAGTTCAAGGTGACCTAACCCTAAGTGGCATTTTCCTCCAGTGGGATTTTCCATGTATTTTACCAGGAAACATAGATATGGTTGTCTAGAAAGGTCAGTTCCCTCCTAACCATACCCAAGCACTCCGAATTCATTGGTGATGTCCATTTTTCCCTATGAGTTCATGGTGACTTAACCCTAACCCTAAGTGGAATTTTCCTCCAAAGGGATTTTCCCATGTATTTTACCAGGAAACATAAAAAGGGTAGGCTAGAATAGTCAGTGCCCTCCCAACCATCCCCAAACACCCTGAATTTGTTGGCATTGTCCGTTTGACTCTCCATGGTGACCTAACCCTAACCCTAAGTTGAATTTTCCTCCAAAGTGATTTCCCCATGTATTTTAGCAGGAAACATAAAAAAGGGTAGTCTAGAAAGGTCAGTGCCATCCTATCCATACCCAAGCACGCCAAATTTGTTGGTGATGTCCATTTTGCTCTATGAGTTCAAGGAGACCTAACCCTAAGTGGAATTTTCCTCCAGTGGGATTTTCCCATGGATTTTACCAGGAAACATAGATAGGGTAGTCTTTAAAGGTCAGTGCCCTCCTAACCATACCCAAGCACTCAGAATTCGTTGGTGATGTCCATTTTGCTCCCTGAGTTGAAGGTAACCTTACCCTAACCCTAAGTGGAATTTTCCTCCAATGGGATTTCCCCATGTATTTTAGCAGGAAACATAAAAAACGGTAGTCTAGAAAGGTCAGTGCCATCCTATCCATACTCAAGCACGCCAAATTTGTTGGTGATGTCCATTTTTCTCTATGAGTTCAAGGTGACCTAACCCTAACCCTAAGTGGAATTTTCCTCCAATGGGATTTTCCCATGTATTTTAGCAGGAAACAAAGATAGGGTAGTCTAGAAAGGTCAGTGCCCTCCTAACCATAGCCAAGCACACCGAATTCGTTGGTGATGTCCATTTTGCTCTGTGAGTTCATGGTGACCTAACCCTAACCCTAAGGGAAATTTTCTTCCAATGGGATTTCCCCTTGTATTTTACCAGGAAACATGAAAAAGGGTAGTCTAGAAAGGTCAGTGCCATCCGATCCATACCCAAGCACGCCAAATTTGTTGGTGATGTCCATTTTGCTCTATGAGTTCAAGGAGACCTAACCCTAAGTGGAATTTTCCTCCAGTGGGATTTTCCCATGAATTTTACCAGGAAACATAGATAGGGTAGTCATTAAAGGTCAGTGCCCTCCTAACCATACCCAAGCACTCAGAATTCGTTGGTGATGTCCATTTTGCTCCCTGAGTTGAAGGTGACCTTACCCTAACCCTAAGTGGAATTTTCCTCCAATGGAATTTTCCCATGCATTTTACCAGGAAACATAGATAGGGTAGTCTAGAAAGGTCAGTGCCCTCCTAACGATACCCAAGCACTTTGAATTCATTGGTTATTTCCATTTTGCTGTATGAGTTCATGGTGACCTTACCCTAACCCTAAGTCGAATTTTCCTCCAATGAGATTTTCTTCCAGGAAAAATTAAAAAGTGTAATCTAGAATAGTCAGTGCCCTGGTAACCATACCCATGCACCCCAAATTTGTTGGTGATTTCCATTTTGCTCTATGAGTTCATGGTGACCTAACCCTAACCCTAAGTGGAATTTTCCTCCAATGGGATTTCCCCTTGTATTTTACCAGCCAACATAAAAAGGGTAGGCTAGAATAATCAGTGCCCTCCTAACCATACCCAAGCACCCTGAATTTGTTGGCATTGTCCATTTGACTCTCCATGGTGACCTAATCCTAACCCTAAGTTGAATTTTCCTCCAATGGGATTTCCCCAAGTATTTTATCAGGAAAAGTAGTTAGGGTAGTCTAGAAAGGTCAGTGCCCTCCTAACCTTACCCAAGCACTCCGAAATCATTGGTGATGTCCATTTTGCTCTATGAGTTCATGATGACTTAACCCTAACCCTAAGTGGAATTTTCCTCCAATGGGATTTCCCCATGTATTTTAGCAGGAAACATAAAAAAGGGTAGTCTAGAAAGGTCAGTGCCATCCTATCCTTACCCAAGCACTCTGAATTTGTTGGTCATGTCCATTTTGCTCTATGAGTTCAAGGTGACCTAACCCTAACACTAAGTGGAATTTTCCTCCAATGGGATTTTCCCATGTATTTTAGCAGGAAACATAGATAGGGTAGTGTAGAAAGGTCAGTGCCCTCCTACCCATACCTAAGCACTCCGAATTCGTTGGTGATGTCCATTTTGCTCTATGAGTTCATGATGACTTAACCCTAACCCTAAGTGGAATTTTCCTCCAATGGGTTTTCCCCATGTATTTTACCAGGGAAAGTAGTTAGGGTAGTCTAGAAAGGTCAGTGCCCTCCTAACCATACCTGAGAATTCCGAATTTGTTGGTGATGTCCATTTTGCTCTATGAGTTCATTGTGACCTAGCCCTAACCCTAAGTGGAATTTTCCTCCAATGGGATTTTCCCATGTATTTTAGCAGGAAACATAGATAGGGTAGTCTAGAAAGGTCAGTGTCCTCCTAACCATATCAGAGCTCTCTGAATTCGTTGGTGATGTCCATTTTGCTCTATGAGTTCATTAAGACTTAACCCTAACCCTAAGTGGAATTTTCCTCAAATGGGTTTTCCCCATGTATTTTTCCAGGAAACATAAAAAAGGGTAGTCTAGAAAGGTCAGTGCCCTCCTAACCATACCCAAGCACCCTGAATTTGTTGGCGATGTCCATTTGACTCTCCATGGTGACCTAATAATAACCCTAAGTGGAATTTTCCTCCAATGGGATTTCCCCAAGTATTTTATCAGGAAAAGTAGTTAGGGTAGTCTAGAAAGGTCAGTGCCCTCCTAACCTTACCCAAGCACTCCGAATTCATTGGTGATGTCCATTTTGCTCTATGAGTTCATGATGACTTAACCCTAACCCTAAGTGGAATTTTCCTCCAATGGGATTTTCCCATGTATTTTAGCAGGAAACAAAGGTAGGGTAGTCTAGAAAGGTCAGTGCCCTCCTAACCATAGCCAAGCACTCCGAATTCGTTGGTGATGTCCATTTTGCTCTGTGAGTTCATGGTGACCTAACCCTAACCCTAAGTGAAATTTTCTTCCAATGGGATTTCCCCTTGTATTTTACCAGGAAACATGAAAAAGGGTAGTCTAGAAAGGTCAGTGCCATCCTATCCATACCCAAGCACGCCAAATTTGTTGGTGATGTCCATTTTGCTCTATGAGTTCAAGGTGACCTAACCCTATCCCTAAGTGGAATTTTCCTCCAATGGGATTTCCCCATGTATTTTACCAGGAAAAATAAAAAAGTGTAGTCTAGAATGGTCAGTGCCATGCTAACCATACCCAAGCACTCCGAATATGTTGGTGATGTCCATTTTGCTCTATGAGCTCAAGGTGACCTAACCCTAAGTGGCATTTTCCTCCAGTGGGATTTTCCCATGTATTTTACCAGGAAACATAGATATGGTTGTCTAGAAAGGTCAGTGCCCTCCTAACCATACCCAAGCACTGCGAATTCGTTGGTGATGTCCATTTTGCTCTATGAGTTCATGGTGACCTAACCCTAACCCTAAGTGGAATTTTCCTCCAATGGGATTTCCCCATGTATTTTACCAGCCAACATAAAAAGGGTAGGCTAAAATAATCAGTGCCCTCCTAACCATACCCAAGCACCCTGAATATGTTGGCATTGTCCATTTGACTCTCCATGGTGACCTAATCCTAACCCTAAGTGGAATTTTCCTCCAATGGGATTTCCCCATGTATTTTACCAGGAAAAGTAGTTAGGGTAGTCTAGAAAGGTCAGTGCCCTCCTAACCTTACCCAAGCACTCCGAATTCATTGGTGATGTCCATTTTGCTCTATGAGTTCATGATGACTTAACCCTAATCCTAAGTGGAATTTTCCTCCAATGGGATTTCCCCATGTATTTTAGCAGGAAACATAAAAAAGGGTAGTCTAGAAAGGTCAGTGCCATCCTATCCTTACCCAAGCACTCTGAATTTTTTGGTGATGTCCATTTTGCTCTATGAGTTCAAGGTGCCCTAACCCTAACACTAAGTGGAATTTTCCTCCAATGGGATTTTCCCATGTATTTTAGCAGGAAACATAGATAGGGTAGTCTAGAAAAGTCAGTGCCCTCCTACCCATACCTAAGCACTCCGAATTCATTGGTGATGTCCATTTTGTTCCCTGAGTTGAAGGTGACCTAACCCTAACCCTAAGTGGAATTTTCCTCCAATGAGATTTTCCCATGCATTTTACCAGGAAACATAGATAGGGTAGTCTAGAAAGGTCAGTACCCTCCTAATGATACCGAAACACTTTGAATTCATTGGTTATTTCCATTTTGCTCTATGAGTTCATGGTGACCTTACCCTAACCCTAAGTGGAATTTTCCTCCAATGGGATTTTCCCCTGCATTTTACCAGGAAACATAGATAGGGTAGTCTAGAAATGTCAGTGCCCTCCTAACGATACCCAAGCACTTTGAATTCATTGGTTATTTCCATTTTGCTCTATGAGTTCATGGTGTCCTTACCCTAACCCTAAGTCGAATTTTTCTCCAATGAGATTTTCTTCCAGGAAAAATTAAAAAGTGTAATCTAGAATAGTCAGTGCCCTGGTAACCATACCCATGCACCCCAAATTTGTTGGTGATGTCCATTTTGCTCTATGAGTTGATGGTGACCTAACCCTAACCCTAAGTGGAATTTTCCTCCAATGGGATTTCCCTATGTATTTTAGCAGGAAACATAAAAAAGGGTAGTCTAGAGAGTTCAGTGCCCTCCTATCCATACCCAAGCACTCTGAATTCATTGGTGATGTCCATTTTGCTCTATGAGTTGAAGGTGACCTAACCCTAACCCTAAGAGGAATTTTCTTCCAATGGGATTTCCCCATGTATTTTACCAGGAAACATAGATATGATAGTCTTTAAAGTTCAGTGCCCTCCTAACCATACCCAAGCACTCCGAATTCATTGGTAATGTCCATTTCGCTCTATGAGTTCATGGTGACCTAACCCTAACCCTAAGTGGAATTTTCCTCCAATGGGATTTTCCCATGTATTTTACCAGGAAACATAAAAAAGGGTAGTCTAGAAAGGTCAGTGCCATCCTAACCATACCCAAGCACTCCAAATTTTTTGGTGATGTCCATTTTGCTCTATGAGTTCAAGGTGACCTAACCCTAAGTGGAATTTTCCTCCAGTGGGATTTTCCCATGTATTTAACCAGGAAACATAGATAGGGTAGTCTTTAAAGGTCACTTCCCTCCTAACCCTACCCAAGCACTCAGAATTCGTTGGTGATGTCCATTTTCCTCTATGAGTTCAAGGTGACCTAACCCTAACCCTAAGTGGAATTTTCCTCCAATGGGATTTTCCCATGTATTTTACCAGGAAACATAAAAAGGATAGGCTAGAATTGTCATTGCCCTCCTAACCATACCCAAGAAGCCTTAATTTGTTGGCGATGTCCATTTGACTCTCCATGGTGACCTAATCCCCTTGCATTTTACTAAGAAAAGTAGTTAGGGTAGTCTAGAAAGGTAAGTGCCGTCCTAACCATACCCATGAACTCCAAATTCGTTGGTGATGTCCATTTTGTTCTATGAGTTCATGGTGACTTAACCCTAACCCTAAATGGAATTTTCCTCCAATGGGATTTTCCCATTTATTTTACCAGGAAACATAGATAGGGTAGATCAGAAAGGTCAGTGCTCTCCTAACCATACCCAAACACTCCGAATTCATTGGTGATATCCATTTGGCTCTATGAGTTCATGGTGGTTTAACCCTAACCCTAAGTGGAATTTTCCTCCAATGGGATTTCCCCAGGTATTTTACCAGGAAACTTAAAAAGGGGTAGTCTAGAAAGGTCAGTGCCTTCCTAACCATACCCAAGCACTCCAAATTTGTTGGTGATGACCATTTTGCTCTATACATTCAAGGTGACCTAACCCTAAGTGGAATTTTCCTCCAGTGTGATTTTCCCATATATTTTATCAGGAAACATAGATAGGGTAGTTTAGAAACGTCAGTGCTCTCTTAACCATACCGAAGCACCCTAAAATTGTAGGCGATGTCCATTTGACTCTCCATGTTCATGGTGACCTAGTCTAGAAAGGTCAGTGCCGTCCTAACCATACCCAACACTCCGAATTCATTGGTGATGTCCATTTTGCTCTATAAGTTAATGGTGACCTAACCCTAACCCTAAGTGGAATTTTCCTCCAATGGGATTTCCCCATGTATTTTATCAGGAAACATAGATAGGGTAGTTTAGAAACGTCAGTGCTCTCTTAACCATACCGAAGCACCCTAAAATGGTTGGCGATGTCCATTTGACTCTCCATGTTCATGGTGACCTAGTCTAGAAAGGTCAGTGCCATCCTAACCATACCCAAGGACTCCAAATTTGTTGGTGATGTCATATTTTGCCCTATAAGTTCAAGGTGACCTAGCCCGAACACTAAGTGGAACTTAATTCCAATGGGAATTAATTAGTTAGGGTAGTCTAGAAAGGTCAGTGCCCTCCTAACCATACCCAAGCACTCCAAATTCGTTGGTGATGTCGAACGTTATTTTTCTTGGTAAAATATATGGGAAAATCCCATTGGAGGAAAATTCCACTTAGGGATAAGGTTAGGTCACCATAAAATAATAGAGCAAAATGGACATCACCAATGAATTCGGAGTGCTTGGGTATGGTTAGGAGGGAACTGACCTTTCTAGACTACCCTATCTCTGTTTCCTGGTAAAATACATGGGTAAATTCCATTGGAATTAAGTTCCACTTAGGGTTCGGGCTAGGTCACCTTGAACTTATAGGGCAAAATATGACATCACCAACGAATTTGGAGTGCTTGGGTATGGTTAGGAGGGAACTGACTTTTCTAGACTACCTTTTTTTATATTTCCTGGTAAAATACATGGGAAAAATCCCATTGGAGGAAAATTCTACTTAGGGTTAGGGTTAGGTCACAATGAACTCAAAGAGCAAAATGGACATCACCAATGAATTTCGAGTGCTTGGGTATGGTTAGGAAACACTGACCTTTCTAGACTACCCTATCTATGTTTCCTGGTAAAATACATGGGGAAATCCCATTTGAGGAAAATTCCACTTAGGGTTAGGGTTAGGTCACCATGAACTCATAGAGCAAAATGGACATCACCAACGAATTCGGAGTGCTTGGGTATGGTTAGGAGGGCACTGACCTTTCTAGAGTACCCTAACAACTTTTCCTGGTAAAATACATTGGGAAATCCCATTGGAGGAAAATTCCACTTAGTTTTAGGATTAGGTCACCATGAACATTGAGAGTCAAATAGACATCGCTAAGAAATTCAGGGTGCTTGGGTCTGGTTAGGAGGGCACTGACGTTTCTAGACTTCCATGTCTAGGTTTCCTTATAAAATACATAGGGAAATCCCATTGCTGAAAAATTCCACTTAGGGTTAGGGCTTTGTCAACTTGAACTCATAGAGTAAAATAGACATCACCAACAAATTCGGAGTGCTTGGGTATGGTTAGGAGGGCACTGACCTTTCTAGACTACCCTTTTTTATGTTTCCAGGTAATATACATGGGAAAATCCTATTGGAGGAAAATTCGAAGTAGGGCTAGGGTTAGGTCACCTTGAACTCATAGAGCAAAATGGACATCACCAAAAAATCCGGAGTGCTTGGGTATGGTTAGGAGGGCACTGACCTTTCTAGACTACCCTAAACTTCTTTTCCTGGTAGTATACATGGGGAAATCCCATTGGAGGAAAATTCCACTTAGTTTTAGGATTAGGTCACCATGAACATGGAGAGTCAAATTGACATCGCCAACAAATTCAAGGTGCTTGGGTATGGTTAGGAAGGCACTGATGTTGCTAGACTACCCTATCTGTGTTTCCTTGCAAAATACATGGGGTAATCCCATTAGAGGAAAATTCCACTTTGGGTTAGGTCTAGGTCAACTTGAACTCATAGAGCAAAATGGACATCACCAACAAATTTCGGAGTGCTTGGGTATGGTTAGGAGGGCACTGACCTTTCTAGACTACACTTTTTTTATCTTTCCAGGTAAAATACATGGGAAAATCCCATTGGAGGAAAAATTCCACCTAGGGGTAGGGTTAGGTCACCATGAACTCATAGAGCAAAATGGACATCACCAACGAATTCGGAGTGCTTCGGTATGGTTAGGCGGGCACTGAACTTTCTAGACAACCCTTTTTTATGTTTCCTAGTAAAATACAAAAGAAAATCCCATTGGAGGAAAATTCCACTTAGGGTTAGGTCACCATGAACTCATAGAGCAAAATGGACATCACCAACAAATTCAGAGTGCTTGCGTATGGTTAGGAGGGCACTGACTTTCTAGACTACCCTATATATGTTTCCTGGTAAAATACATGGGAAAATCCCATTGGAGGAAAATTCTACTTACTTTTAGGATTAGGTTACCATGAACATGGAGAGTCCAATGGACATCGCCAACAAATTCAGGGTGCTTGGGTATGGTTAGGAGGGCACTGATGTTTCTAGACTACCCTATCTATGTTTCCTTGCAAAATACATGGGGAAATCCCATTAGAGGAAAATTCCACTTAGGGTTAGGACTAGGTCAACTTGAACTCATAGAGCAAAATGGACATCACCAACGAATTCGGAGTGTTGGGTATGGTTAGGAGGGCACTGACCTTTCTAGACTACCCTATCTATGTTTCCTGGTAAAATACAAGGGGAAATCCCATTGGAGGAAAATACCACTTAGGGTTTAGTTTAGATCACCATGAACTCATAGAGCAAAATGGACATCACCATCAAATTCGGAGTGCTTGGGTATGGTTAGGAGGGCACTGACCATTCTAGACTACCCTTTTTTATGTTTCCTGGAAAAATACATGGGGAAATCCCATTGGAGGAAAATTCCACTTAATTTTAGGATTAGGTCACCATGAACATGGAGAGTCAAATGGACATCGCCAACAAATTCAGGGTGCTTGGGTATAGTTAGGAGGGCACTGACCTTTCTAGACTACACTTGTTTATGTTTCCAGGTAAAATACATGGGAAAATCCCATTGGACGAAAATTCCACTTAGGGTTCGGGTTAGGTCAACATGAACTCATAGAGCAAAATGGATATCACCAATGAATTCGCAGTGCTTGGGTATGGTTAGTAGGGCACTGACCTTTCTAGACTACCCTAACTTCTTTTCCTGGTAAAATACATGGGGAAATCCCATTGGAGGAAAATTCTACTTAGTTTTAAGATTAGGTTACCATGAACATGGAGAGTCAAATGGACATCGCCAAAAAATTCAGGGTGCTTGGGTATGGTTAGGAGGGCACTGATCTTTCTAGACTATCCTATCTATGTTTCCTGGTAAAATACATGGGAAAATCCCATTGGAGGAAAATTCCACTTAGGGTTATGGTTAGGTCACCATGAACACATAGAGCAAAATGGACATCACCAACAAATTCGCAGTACTTGGGTATGGTTAGGAGGGCACTGACCTTTCTAGAGTACCCTAACTACTTTTCCTGGTAAAATACATGGGAAAAAGCCATGGGAGGAAAAATTCCACCTAGGGGTAGGGTTAGGTCACCATGAAGTCATAGAGCAAAATGGACATCCCCAATGAATTCGGAGTGCTTCACTATGGTTAGGAGGGCACTGACCTTTCTAGACTATCCTATCTGTGTTTCCTGGTAAAATACATGGGAAAATCCCATTGGAGAAAAATTCCACTTAGGGTTAGGGCTAGGTCACCATGAATTCATAGAGCAAAATGGACATCGCCAACAAATTCGGAGTGCTTGGGTATGGTTAGGAGGGCACTAACCTTTCTAGACTACCCTACCTACTTTTCCTGGTAAAATACATGGGGAAATCCCATTGGACGAAAATTCTACTTAGTTTTAAGATTAGGTTACCATGAATATGGAGAGTCAAATGGACATCGCCAAAAAATTCAGGGTGCTTGGGTATGGTTAGGAGGGCACTGACCTTTCTAGAGTACCCTTTTTTATGTTTCCTGGTAAAATACATGGGGAAATCCTATTGGACGAAAAATCCACTTAGGGTTAGGGTTAGGTCACCATGAACTCATAGAGCAAAATGGACAACACCAACGAATTCGCAGTACTTGGGTATGGTTAGGAGGGAACTGACCTTTCTAGACTACCCTTTTTTATGTTTCCTGGTAAAATACATGGGGAAATCCCATTGGAGGAAAATCCCATTTAGGGTTATGGCTATGTCATCTTGAACTCATAGGGCAAAATAAATTTGGAGTGCTTGGATATGGATAGGATGGCACTGACCTTTCTAGACTACACTTTTTTATGTTTCCTGGTAAAATACATGGCAAAAACCCCATTGGAGGAGAAGTCCACTTAGGGTTAGGGTTAGGTCACCATGAACTCAAACAGCAAAATATACATCACCAACAAATTCAGGGTGCTTGGGTATCTTTATGAGGGCCCTGAGTATTCTAGCCTAACTTTTTTATGTTTCCTGGTAAAATACATGGGAAAATGCCATTGTAGGAAAATTACACTTAGGGTTAGGGCTAGGTCAACTTGAACTCATAGAGCAAAATTGACATCACCAACAAATTCGGAGTCCTTGTTATGGTTAGGAGGGAACTGACCTTTCTAGACTACCCTTTTTATTTTTCCAGGTAAAATATATGGGAAAATACCATTTGAGGAAAATTACACTTAGGGTTAGGGTTACATCACCTTGAACTCATAGAGCAAAATGGACAAAAGCAACAAATTCGGAGAGCTTGGGTATGGTTAGGATTGCATTGACCTTTCTACACTACCCTTTTTTATGTATCCTGGTAAAATAAATGGGGAAATCCCATTGTAGGAAAATTCCACTTAGTTTTAAGATTAGGTTACCATGAACATGGAGAGTCAAATGGACATCGCCAACAAATTCAGGGTGCTTGGGTATGGTTAGGATGCACTGATGTTGCTAGGCTGAACTATCTATGTTTCCTTGCAAAATACATGGGGAAATCCCATTAGAGGAAAATTCCACTTAGGGTTAGAACTAGCTCAACTTGAACTCATAGAGCAAAATGGACATCACCAACAAATTCGGAGTGCTTGGGTATGGTTAGGAAGGCACTCACCTTCCTATACTACACAATTTTATGTTTCCAGGTAATATACATGAGAAAATGCCATTGGAGGAAAAATTCCACCTAGGGGTAGGGTTAGGTCACCATGAACTCATAGAGCAAAATGGACACCCCCAACGAATTCGGAGTGCCTCACTATGGTTAGGCAGGCACTGACCTTTCTAGACTATCCAATCTGTGTTTCCTGGTAAAATACCTGGGAAAATAACATTGGAGGAAAATTCCACTTAGGGTTAGGGATGGTCAACTTCAACTCATAGAGCAAAATGGACATTACCAACAAATTCGGAGTGCTTGGGTATGTATAGGAGGGCACTGACCTTTCTAGACTACCATTACTTCTTTTCCTGGTAAAATAAATGGGGAAATCACAGTTGGAGGAAAATTCCATTTAGTTTTAGGATTAGGTCACCATGAACATGGAGAGTGAAATGTACATCACCAATGAATTCGGAGTGCTCGGGTATGGTTAGGAGGTCAGTGACCTTTCTAGATTACCCTTTTTTATGTTTCCAGGTAAAATACATGTGAAAATCCCATTGGAGGAAAATTCCATGTAGGGTTAGGGTTATGTCACCATGAACTCATAGAGCAAAATGGACATTACCAACGAATTCGGAGTGCTTGGGTATGGTTAGGATGGCACTGACCTTTCCAGACTACCCTTTTTAATGTTTCAAGTAAAATACATGGGAAAATCCCATTGGAGGAAAATTCCACTTAGGGTTAGGGTTAGGTCACCATGAACTCATAGAGGAAAATGGACATCACCAACAAATTCGGAGTGCTTGGGTATGGATAGGAGGGCACTGACCTTTCTAGACTACCCTATATATGTTTCCTGGTAAAAGACATGGGGAAATCCCATTGGTGGAAAATTCCACTTAGGGTTAGGGCTAGGTCAACATGAACTCATTGAGCAACATGGACGTCACCAACAAATTCGGAGTGCTTGGGTATGGTTAGGAGGGCACTGATCTTTCTAGACAACCCTATGTATGTTTCCTGGTAAAATACATGGGAAAATCCCATTGGAGGAAAATTCCACTTAGGGTTAGGGTTAGATAACCATGAACTCATACAGCAAAATGGACACCACCAACGAATTCGCAGTACTTGGATATGGTTAGGAGGGCACTGAACTTTCTAGCCTACTCTAACTACTTTTCCTGGTAAAATTCATGGGGAAATCCCATTGGAGGAAAATGCTACTTACTTTTAGGATTAGGTTACCATGAACATGGAGAGTCCAATGGACATCGCCAACAAATTCAGGGTGCTTGGGTATGGTTAGGAGGGCACAGCCTTTCTAGACTATGCTTTCTGTGTTTCCTGGTAAAATACATGGGAAAATCACATTGGAGGAAAATTCCACGTAGGGATAGGGTTAGGTCACCTTGAACTCATAGAGCAAAATGGACATCACCATCAAATTCAGAGTGCTTGGGTCTGGTTAGGAGGGCACTGACCTTTGTAGACTTCCCTGTTTTATATTTCCTGGTAAAATTCATGGGGAAATCCCATTGGAGGAAAATTCTACTTACTTTTAGGATTAGGTCACCATGAACATGGACAGTCAAATGGACATCGCCAACAAATTCAGCGTGCTTGGGTATGGTTAGGAGGGCAC
This sequence comes from Crotalus tigris, assembly GCF_016545835.1. NCBI lineage: Eukaryota > Metazoa > Chordata > Lepidosauria > Squamata > Viperidae > Crotalus > Crotalus tigris. Next base: position 13,309 of record NW_024098290.1, on the reverse strand, counting down.
TGATTTTGCTAGACTACCCTATCTATGTTTCCTTGCAAAATACCTGGGGAAATCCGATTGGAGGAAAATTCCACTTAGTTTGAGGGTTAGGTCACCATGAACATGGAGAGTCAAATGGACATCACCAACGAGTTTGGAGTGCTTGGGTATGGTTAGGAGTGCACTGATCTTTGTAGACTATCCTATCTGTGATTCCTGGTAAAATAGATGGGGAAATCTCATAGGAGGAAAATTCCACTTAGGGTTAGAGCTAGGTCACCATGAACTCATAGAGCAAAATGGAAATAAACAATGAATTCGGAGTGCTTGGGTATGGTTAGGAGGGCACTGACTTTCTAGACTACCCTATCTATGTTTTCTGGTAAAATACATGGGAAAATCCTATAGGAGGAAAATTCCACTTCGGATTAAAATTATGTCACCATCAACTCATAGAACAAAATGGACATCACCAACGAATTCGGAGTGCTTGGGTATGGTTAGGAGGGCATTGACCTTTCTAGACTACCCTATCTATGTTTACTGGTAAAATACATGGTGAAATCCATTTGGAGGAAAATACCACTTAGGGTTAGGATTTGGTCACCATGAACATGGAGAGTCAAATGGACATCACAAACAAATTCAGGGTGCTCGTGTATGGTTAGGAGGGCTCTGACGTTTCTAGACTACCGTATATATGTTTCCTGGTAAAATACATGGGAAAATCCTTTTGGAGGAAAATTCCACGTAGGGTTAGGGTTAGGTCCCCATGAACTCATAGAGCAAAATGGACATCACCAACGAATTCGGAGTGCTTAGGTATGGTTAGGATGGCACTGACCTTTCTAGACTACCCTTTTTTATGTTTCCAGGTAAAATACATGCGAAAATCCCATTGGAGAAAAATTTCACTTAGGGTTAGGGTTAGGTCACCTTGAACTGATAGATCAAAATGGACATCACCAATAAATTCAGAGTGCTTGGGTATGGTTAGGAGGGCACTGAATTTCTAGACTGCCCTAACTATGTTTCCTGGTAAAATACATGGGAAAATCCCATTGGAGGAAAATTCCACTTAGGGTTTAGTTTAGATCACCATGAACTCATAGAGCAAAATGGACATCACCAATGAATTCGGAGTGCTTGGGTATGGTTAGGAGGGCACAGCCTTTCTAGACTATGCTATCTGTGTTTCCTGGTAAAATACATGGGAAAATCACATTGGAGGAAAATTCCACGTAGGGATAGGGTTAGGTCACCTTGAACTCATAGAGAAAAATGGACATCACCATCAAATTCGGAGTGCTTGGGTATGGTTAGGAGGGCACTGACCTTTCCAGACTACCCTAACTACTTTTCCTGATAAAATACATGGGGAAATCTCATTGGAATTAAGTTCCACTTAGGGTTCGGGCTAGGTCACCTTGAACTTATAGGGCAAAATATGACATCACCAACAAATTTGGATTCCTTGAGTATGGTTAGGATGGCACTGACCTTTGTAGACTACCCTGTTTTATATTTCCTGGTAAAATACATGGAAAAATCCCATTGGGGGAAAATTCTACTTAGGGTTAAGGTTAAGTCACCATGAACTGAAAGAGCAAAATGGAAATCACCGAGGAATTCGGAGTGCTTGGGTTTGGTTAGGAAGACACTGGCCTTTCTAGACTACCCTATCTATGTTTCCTGGTAAAATACATGGGGTAATACCATTTGAGGAAAATTCCACTTAAGGTTAGGGTTAGGTCACCTCGAACTCATAGAGCAAAATGGACATCACCAACGAATTCGGAGCTCTTGGGTATGGTTAGGAGGGCACTGACCTTTCTAGAGTACCCTATCTATGTTTCCAGGTAAAATACATGGGAAAATCCCATTGGAGGAAAATTCCACTTAGGGTTAGGGTTAGGTCACATTGAACTTGTAAAGCAAAATGGACATCACCAAGAAATTCGGAGACCTTGGATATGGTTAGGAGGGCACTGTCCTTTCTAGACTACCATATCTATGTTTCCTTGTAAAATACACAGGGAAATCCCATTGCTGGAAAATTCCACTTAGGGTTAGGGCTTGGTCAACTTGAACTCATAGTGCATAATGGACATCACCAACAAATTCGGAGTTCTTGGTTATAGTTTGGAGGTCACTGACCTTTCTAGACTATCCTATCTATGTTTCCTGGTAAAATACATGGGAAAATCCCATTGGAGTAAAATACCACTTAGGGTTAGGGTTAGGTCACCATGAACTCATAGAGCAAAATGGACATCGCCAAGAAATTCAGGGTGCTTGGGTATGGTTAGGAGGGCACTGAAGTTTCTAGACCATCCTATCTATGTTTCCTTGTAAAATACATGGGAAAATCCCATTGGAGGAAAATTCCACGTAGGGTTAGGTTTAGGTCACCATGAACTCATAGAGCAAAATGGATATCACCAACGAATTTGGAGAGCTTGGGTATGGTTAGGATTGCACTGACCTTTCTAGACTACACTTTTTTATGTTTCCTGGTAAAATTCATGGGGAAATCCCATTGTAGGAAAATTCCACTTAGTTTTAAGATTAGGTTACCATGAACATGGAGAGTCAAATGGACATCGCCAACAAATTCAGGGTGCTTGGGTATGGTTAGGATGCACTGATGTTGCTAGGCTAAACTATCTATGTTTCCTTGCAAAATACATGGGGAAATCCCATTAGAGGAAAATTCCACTTAGGGTTAGAACTAGCTCAACTTGAACTCATAGAGCAAAATGGATATCACCAACAAATTGAGTGCTTGGGTAAGGTTAGGAAGGCACTCACCTTCCTATACTACACAATTTTATGTTTCCAGGTAATATACATGAGAAAATGCCATTGGAGGAAAAATTCCACCTAGGGGTAGGGTTAGGTCACCATGAACTCATAGAGCAAAATGGACACCCCCAACGAATTCGGAGTGCCTCACTATGGTTAGGCAGGCACTGACCTTTCTAGACTATCCAATCTGTGTTTCCTGGTAAAATACCTGGGAAAATAACATTGGAGGAAAATTCCACTTAGGGTTAGGGATGGTCAACTTCAACTCATAGAGCAAAATGGACATTACCAACAAATTCGGAGTGCTTGGGTATGTATAGGAGGGCACTGACCTTTCTAGACTACCATTACTTCTTTTCCTGGTAAAATAAATGGGGAAATCACAGTTGGAGGAAAATTCCATTTAGTTTTATGATTAGGTCACCATGAACATGGAGAGTGAAATGTACATCACCAATGAATTCGGAGTGCTCGGGTATGGTTAGGAGGTCAGTGACCTTTCTAGATTACCCTTTTTTATGTTTCCAGGTAAAATACATGTGAAAATCCCATTGGAGGAAAATTCCATGTAGGGTTAGGGTTATGTCACCATGAACTCATAGAGCAAAATGGACATTACCAACGAATTCGGAGTGCTTGGGTATGGTTAGGATGGCACTGACCTTTCCAGACTACCCTTTTTAATGTTTCAAGTAAAATACATGGGAAAATCCCATTGGAGGAAAATTCCACTTAGGGTTAGGGATAGGTCACCATGAACTCATAGAGGAAAATGGACATCACCAACAAATTCGGAGTGCTTGGGTATGGATAGGAGGGCACTGACCTTTCTAGACTACCCTATATATGTTTCCTGGTAAAAGACATGGGGAAATCCCATTGGAGGAAAATTCTACTTACTTTTAGGATTAGGTTACCATGAACATGGAGAGTCAAATGGACATCGCCAAAAAATTCAGGGTGCTTGGGTATGGTGAGGTGGGCACTGACCTTTCTAGGCTACCTTTTTTATGTTTCCTGGTAAAATACATGGGAAAATCCCATTGGAGGAAAATTCCACTTAGGGTTAGGGTTAGATAACCATGAACTCATACAGCAAAATGGACACCACCAACGAATTCGCAGTACTTGGATATGGTTAGGAGGGCACTGAACTTTCTAGCCTACTCTAACTACTTTTCCTGGTAAAATTCATGGGGAAATCCCATTGGAGGAAAATGCTACTTACTTTTAGGATTAGGTTACCATGAACATGGAGAGTCCAATGGACATCGCCAACAAATTCAGGGTGCTTGGGTATGGTTAGGAGGGCACAGCCTTTCTAGACTATGCTTTCTGTGTTTCCTGGTAAAATACATGGGAAAATCACATTGGAGGAAAATTCCACGTAGGGATAGGGTTAGGTCACCTTGAACTCATAGAGCAAAATGGACATCACCATCAAATTCAGAGTGCTTGGGTATGGTTAGGAGGGCACTGACCTTTGTAGACTTCCCTGTTTTATATTTCCTGGTAAAATTCATGGGGAAATCCCATTGGAGGAAAATTCTACTTACTTTTAGGATTAGGTCACCATGAACATGGACAGTCAAATGGACATCGCCAACAAATTCAGCGTGCTTGGGTATGGTTAGGAGGGCACTGATTTTGCTAGACTACCCTATCTATGTTTCCTTGCAAAATACCTGGGGAAATCCGATTGGAGGAAAATTCCACTTAGTTTGAGGGTTAGGTCACCATGAACATGGAGAGTCAAATGGACATCACCAACGAGTTTGGAGTGCTTGGGTATGGTTAGGAGTGCACTGATCTTTGTAGACTATCCTATCTGTGATTCCTGGTAAAATAGATGGGGAAATCTCATAGGAGGAAAATTCCACTTAGGGTTAGAGCTAGGTCACCATGAACTCATAGAGCAAAATGGAAATAAACAATGAATTCGGAGTGCTTGGGTATGGTTAGGAGGGCACTGACTTTCTAGACTACCCTATCTATGTTTTCTGGTAAAATACATGGGAAAATCCTATAGGAGGAAAATTCCACTTCCGATTAAAATTATGTCACCATCAACTCATAGAGCAAAATGGACATCACGAACGAATTCGGAGTGCTTGGGTATGGTTAGGAGGGCATTGACCTTTCTAGACTACCCTATCTATGTTTACTGGTAAAATACATGGTGAAATCCATTTGGAGGAAAATACCACTTAGGGTTAGGATTTGGTCACCATGAACCTGGAGAGTCAAATGGACATCACAAACAAATTCAGGGTGCTCGTGTATGGTTAGGAGGGCTCTGACGTTTCTAGACTACCGTATATATGTTTCCTGGTAAAATACATGGGAAAATCCTTTTGGAGGAAAATTCCACGTAGGGTTAGGGTTAGGTCCCCATGAACTCATAGAGCAAAATGGACATCACCAACGAATTCGGAGTGCTTAGGTATGGTTAGGATGGCACTGACCTTTCTAGACTACCCTTTTTTATGTTTCCAGGTAAAATACATGCGAAAATCCCATTGGAGAAAAATTTCACTTAGGGTTAGGGTTAGGTCACCTTGAACTGATAGATCAAAATGGACATCACCAATAAATTCAGAGTGCTTGGGTATGGTTAGGAGGGCACTGAATTTCTAGACTGCCCTAACTATGTTTCCTGGTAAAATACATGGGAAAATCCCATTGGAGGAAAATTCCACTTAGGGTTTAGTTTAGATCACCATGAACTCATAGAGCAAAATGGACATCACCAATGAATTCGGAGTGCTTGGGTATGGTTAGGAGGGCACAGCCTTTCTAGACTATGCTATCTGTGTTTCCTGGTAAAATACATGGGAAAATCACATTGGAGGAAAATTCCACGTAGGGATAGGGTTAGGTCACCTTGAACTCATAGAGAAAAATGGACATCACCATCAAATTCGGAGTGCTTGGGTATGGTTAGGAGGGCACTGACCTTTCCAGACTACCCTAACTACTTTTCCTGATAAAATACATGGGGAAATCTCATTGGAATTAAGTTCCACTTAGGGTTCGGGCTAGGTCACCTTGAACTTATAGGGCAAAATATGACATCACCAACAAATTTGGATTCCTTGAGTATGGTTAGGATGGCACTGACCTTTGTAGACTACCCTGTTTTATATTTCCTGGTAAAATACATGGAAAAATCCCATTGGGGGAAAATTCTACTTAGGGTTAAGGTTAAGTCACCATGAACTGAAAGAGCAAAATGGAAATCACCAAGGAATTCGGAGTGCTTGGGTATGGTTAGGAAGACACTGGCCTTTCTAGACTACCCTATCTATGTTTCCTGGTAAAATACATGGGGTAATACCATTTGAGGAAAATTCCACTTAAGGTTAGGGTTAGGTCACCTCGAACTCATAGAGCAAAATGGACATCACCAACGAATTCGGAGTTCTTGGGTATGGTTAGGAGGGCACTGACCTTTCTAGAGTACCCTATCTATGTTTCCAGGTAAAATACATGGGAAAATCCCATTGGAGGAAAATTCCACTTAGGGTTAGGGTTAGGTCACATTGAACTTGTAAAGCAAAATGGACATCACCAAGAAATTCGGAGACCTTGGATATGGTTAGGAGGTCACTGTCCTTTCTAGACTACCATATCTATGTTTCCTTGTAAAATACACAGGGAAATCCCATTGCTGTAAAATTCCACTTAGGGTTAGGGCTTGGTCAACTTGAACTCATAGTGCATAATGGACATCACCAACAAATTCGGAGTTCTTGGTTATAGTTTGGAGGTCACTGACCTTTCTAGACTACCCTATCAATGTTCCCTGGTAAAATACATGGGAAAATCCTATTGGAGGAAAATTCCACGTAGGGTTAGGGTTAGGTCACCATGAACTCATAGAGCAAAATGGATATCACCAACGAATTTGGAGTGCTTGGGTATGGTTAGGATTGCACTGACCTTTCTAGACTACACATTTTTATGTTTCCTGGTAAAATTCATGGGGAAATCCCATTGAAGGAAAATTCTACTTAGGGTTAGGGTTAGGTCACCATGAACTCATAGAGCAAAATGGAAATAACCAATGAATTCGGAATGCTTGGGTACGGTTAGGAGGGCACTCACTTTTCTAGACTACCCTTTTTTATGTTTCCAGGTTAAATACATGGGGAAATCCCATTGGAGGAAAATTCCACTTAGGGTTAGGGTTAGGTCATAATGAACTCATTGAGCAAAATAGACATCGCCAAGAAATTCAGGGTGCTTGGGTATGGTTAGGAGGGCACTGAAGTTTCTAGACTATCCTATCTATGTTTCCTTGTAAAATAAATGGGGAAATCCCATTGGTGGAAAATTCCACTTAGGGTTAGGGCTAGGTCAACTTGAACTCATTGAGCAACATGGACACCACCAACAAATTCGGAGTGCTTGGGTATGGTTAGGAGGCACTGATCTTTCTAGACTACCCTATGTATCTTTCATGGTAAAATTCATGGGGAAATCCCATTGGAGGAAAATTCCACTTCAGATTAAAGTTAGGTCACCTTGAACTCATAGATCAAAATGGACATCACCAATAAATTCAGAGTGCTTGGGTATGGTTAGGAGGGCACTGAATTTCTAGACTGCCCTATCTATGTTTCCTGGTAAAATACATGTGAAAATCCCATTGGATGAAAATTCCACTTAGGCTTAGCGTTAGGTCACAATCAACTCATGGAGCAAAATGGACATCACCAACGAATTCGGAGTGCTTCGGTATGGTTAGGTGGGCACTGACCTTTCTAGACTACCCTATCTATGTTTCCTGGTAAAATACATGGGAAAATCCCATTGGAGGAAAATTCCACTTAGGGTTAGGGTTCGGTCACCTTGAACTCGTAACGCAAAACGGACATCACCAAGAAATTCGGAGTGCTTGGGTATGGTTAGGAGGGCACTGCCTTTCTAGACTACCCTATCTTCTTTTCCTGGTAAAATAGATGGGGAAATCCCATTGAAGGAAAATTCTACTTAGGGTTAGGGTTAGGTCACCATGAACTCATAGAGCAAAATGGAAATAACCAATGAATTCGGAATGCTTGGGTACGGTTAGGAGGGCACTCACTTTTCTAGACTACCCTTTTTTATGTTTCCAGGTTAAATACATGGGGAAATCCCATTGGAGGAAAATTCCACTTAGGGTTAGGGTTAGGTCATAATGAACTCATTGAGCAAAATAGACATCGCCAAGAAATTCAGGGTGCTTGGGTATGGTTAGGAGGGCACTGAAGTTTCTAGACTATCCTATCTATGTTTCCTTGTAAAATAAATGGGGAAATCCCATTGGTGGAAAATTCCACTTAGGGTTAGGGCTAGGTCAACTTGAACTCATTGAGCAACATGGACAGCACCAACAAATTCGGAGTGCTTGGGTATGGTTAGGAGGGCACTGATCTTTCTAGACTACCCTATGTATCTTTCATGGTAAAATTCATGGGGAAATCCCATTGGAGGAAAATTCCACTTCAGATTAAAGTTAGGTCACCTTGAACTCATAGATCAAAATGGACATCACCAATAAATTCAGAGTGCTTGGGTATGGTTAGGAGGGCACTGAATTTCTAGACTGCCCTATCTATGTTTCCTGGTAAAATACATGTGAAAATCCCATTGGATGAAAATTCCACTTAGGCTTAGCATTAGGTCACAATCAACTCATGGAGCAAAATGGACATCACCAACGAATTCGGAGTGCTTCGGTATGGTTAGGTGGGCACTGACCTTTCTAGACTACCCTATCTATGTTTCCTGGTAAAATACATGGGAAAATCCCATTGGAGGAAAATTCCACTTAGGGTTAGGGTTAGGTCACCTTGAACTCGTAACGCAAAACGGACATCACCAAGAAATTCGGAGGGCTTGGGTATGGTTAGGAGGGCACTGCCTTTCTAGACTACCCTATCTTCTTTTCCTGGTAAAATAGATGGGGAAATCCCATTGGAGGAAAATCCAACTTAGGGTTAAGTTTAGGTCAACATGAACTTATAGAGCAAAATGGACATCACCAATGAATTCGGAGTGCTTGGGTATGGTTAAGAAGACACTGACGTTTCTAGAATTACCCTATCTATGTTTCCTGGTAAAATACATGGGATAATCCCATTTGAGTAAAATTCCACTTAGGGTTAGGGTTAGGTCACCTTGAACTCGTAACGCAAAACGGACATCACAAAGAAATTCGGAGGGCTTGGGTATGGTTAGGAGGGCACTGCCTTTCTAGATTACCCTATCTTCTTTTCCTGGTAAAATACATGGGAAAATCCCATTGGAGGAAAATTCCACTTAGGGTTAGGGTTAGGTCACCTTGAACTCATAGAGCAAAATGGACATCACCAACGAATTCGGAGTGCTTCGGTATGGTTAGGAGGGCACTGACGTTTCTAGACTACCATATCTTCTTTTCCTGGTAAAATAGATGGGGAAATCCCATTGGAGAAAAATTCCACTTAGTGTTAAGTTTAGGTCACCATGAACTCATAGAGCAAAATGGACATCACCAACGAATTCGGAGTGCTTCGGTATGGTTAGGAGGGCACTGACGTTTCTAGACTACCCTAACTACTTTTCCTGGTAAAATACATGGGAAAATCCCATTGGAGGAAAATTCCACTTAGGCTTAGCGTTAGGTTACAATCAACTCATGGAGCAAAATGGACATCACCAACGAATTCGGAGTGCTTCGGTATGGTTAGGAGGGCACTGACCTTTCTAGACTACCCTATCTATGTTTCCTGGTAAAATACAAGGGGAAATCCCATTGGAGGAAAATACCACTTAGGGTTTAGTTTAGATCACCATGAACTCATAGAGCAAAATGGACATCACCAATGAATTCGGAGTACTTGGGTATGGTGACGAGGGCACAGCCTTTTTAGGCTATGCTATCTGTGTTTCCTGGTAAAATACATGGGAAAATCACATTGGAGGAAAATTCCACTTAGGTATAGGGTTAGGTCACCTTGAACACATAGAGCAAAATGGACATCACCATCGAATTTGGAGTGCTTGGGTATGGTTAGGAGGGCACTGACCTTTCTAGACTACCCTAACTACTTTTCCTGATAAAATACATGGGGAAATCTCATTGGAGTTAAGTTCCACTTAGGGTTCGGGCTAGGTCACCTTGAACCTATAGGGCAAAATATGACATCACCAACAAATTTGGATTCCTTGAGTATGGTTAGGATGGCACTGACCTTTGTAGAATATCCTGTTTTATATTTCCTGGTAAAATACATGGAAAAATCCCATTGGAGGAAAATTCTACTTAGGGTTAAGGTTAGGTTACCATGAACTCAAAGAGCAAAATGGACATCACCAAGGAATTCGGAGTGCTTGGGTATGGTTAGGAAGTCACTGACCTTTCTAGACTACCCTATCTATGTTTCTTGGTAAAATATATGGGGTAATCCCATTTGAGGAAAATTCCACTTAAGGTTAGGGTTAGGTAACCATGAACTCATAGAGCAAAATGGAAATAACCAATGAATTCGGAATGCTTGGGTACGGTTAGGAGGGCACTCACTTTTCTAGACTACACTTTTTTATGTTTCCAGGTAAAATACATGTGGAAATCCCATTGGAGGAAAATTCCACTTAGGGTTAGGGTTAGGTCATAATGAACTCATTGAGCAAAATAGACATCGCCAAGAAATTCAGGGTGCTTGGGTATGGTTAGGAGGGCACTGAAGTTTCTAGACTATCCTATCTATGTTTCCTTGTAAAATAAATGGGGAAATCCCATTGGTGGAAAATTCCACTTAGGGTTAGGGCTAGGTCAACTTGAACTCATTGAGCAACATGGACACCACCAACAAATTCGGAGTGCTTGGGTATGGTTAGGAGGCACTGATCTTTCTAGACTACCCTATGTATCTTTCATGGTAAAATTCATGGGGAAATCCCATTGGAGGAAAATTCCACTTCAGATTAAAGTTAGGTCACCTTGAACTCATAGATCAAAATGGACAACACCAATAAATTCAGAGTGCTTGGTTATGGTTAGGAGGGCACTGAATTTCTAGACTGCCCTATCTATGTTTCCTGGTAAAATACATGTGAAAATCCCATTGGATGAAAATTCCACTTAGGCTTAGCATTAGGTCACAATCAACTCATGGAGCAAAATGGACATCACCAACGAATTCGGAGTGCTTCGGTATGGTTAGGTGGGCAATGACCTTTCTAGACAACCCTATCTATGTTTCCTGGTAAAATACATGGGAAAATCCCATTGGAGGAAAATTCCACTTAGGGTTAGGGTTAGGTCACCTTGAACTCGTAACGCAAAACGGACATCACCAAGAAATTCGGAGTGCTTGGGTATGGTTAGGAGGGCACTGCCTTTCTAGACTACCCTATCTTCTTTTCCTGGTAAAATAGATGGGGAAATCCCATTGGAGGAAAATCCAACTTAGGGTTAAGTTTAGGTCAACATGAACTTATAGAGCAAAATGGACATCACCAATGAATTCGGAGTGCTTGGGTATGGTTAAGAAGACACTGACGTTTCTAGAATAACCCTATCTATGTTTCCTGGTAAAATACATGGGATAATCCCATTTGAATAAAATTCCACTTAGGGTTAGGGTTAGGTCACCTTGAACTTGTAACGCAAAACGGACATCACAAAGAAATTCGGAGGGCTTGGGTATGGTTAGGAGGGCACTGCCTTTCTAGACTACCCTATCTTCTTTTCCTGGTAAAATACATGGGAAAATCCCATTGGAGGAAAATTCCACTTAGGGATAGGGTTAGGTCACCTTGAACTTGTAAAGCAAAATGGACATCACCAAGAAATTCGGAGTGCTTGGGTAGGGTTAGGAGGGCACTGTCCTTTCTAGACTACCCTAACTACTTTTCCTGGTAAAATACATGGGGAAATCCCATTGGAGAAAAATTCCACGTAGGGTTAAGTTTAGGTCAACATGATCTTATAGAGCAAAATGGACATCACCAATGAATTCGGAGTGCTTGGGTATGGTTAAGAAGACACTGACCTTTCTAGAACTACCCTATCTATGTTTCCTGGTAAAATACATGGGGTAATCCCATTTGAGTAAAATTCCACTTAGGGTTAGGGTTAAGTCACCATGAACTCATAGAGCAAAATGGACATCACCAACGAATTCGGAGTGCTTCGGTATGGTTAGGAGGGTACTGACGTTTCTAGACTACCATATCTTCTTTTCCCGGTAAAATAGAGGGGAAATCCCATTGGAGAAAAATTCCACTTAGTGTTAAGTTTAGGTCACCATGAACTCATAGAGCACATGCATCACCACTATTCGGAGTGCTTCTGTATGGTTAGAGGGGCACTGACGTTTTCTAAGGACTAACCCTAACATTTTCCTGTAAAAATAATGGAAAATCCCATTGGGAAGAAAATCCACTTAGCTTATCGTTAGGTACAATCACTCATGGAGCAAATGGACTCACCACGAATTCGAGTGCTCGGTATGGTTAGGATGGCGCTGACCCTTTCTAGACTACCCTATCATGTTTATCCTGTAAAATACAAGGGGAATCCATTGGAGGAAAATACCTTAGGGTTTAGTTTAGATCACATGAACTTCATAGAGCAAATGGACATCACCCATTGATTCGAGTACTTGGGTATGTGACAGAGGCACAAAGCTTTTTAGGCTATGCTATCTGTGTTTCCTGGTAAAATACATGGGAAAATCACATTGGAGGAAAATTCCACTTAGGTATAGGGTTAGGTCACCTTGAACACATAGAGCAAAATGGACATCACCATCGAATTTGGAGTGCTTGGGTCTGGTTAGGAGGGCACTGACCTTTCTAGACTACCCTAACTACTTTTCCTGATAAAATACATGGGGAAATCTCATTGGAATTAAGTTCCACTTAGGGTTCGGGCTAGGTCACCTTGAACCTATAGGGCAAAATATGACATCACCAACAAATTTGGATTCCTTGAGTATGTTTAGGATGGCACTGACCTTTGTAGAATATCCTGTTTTATATTTCCTGGTAAAATACATGGAAAAATCCCATTGGAGGAAAATTCTACTTAGGGTTAAGGTTAGGTTACCATGAACTCAAAGAGCAAAATGGACATCACCAAGGAATTCGGAGTGCTTGGGTATGGTTAGGAAGTCACTGACCTTTCTAGACTACCCTATCTATGTTTCCTGGTAAAATACGTGGGAAAATCCCATTGGAAGAAAATTTCACTTAGGTTTAGGTTTAGGTCACCTTGAACTTGTAAAGCAAAATGGACATCACCAAGAAATTCGGAGTCCTTGGGTATGGTTAGGAGGGCACTGACCTTTCTAGACTACACTTTATTTTGTTTCCAGGTAAAATACGTGGGAAAATCCCTTTGGAAGAAAATTCCACTAAGGGTTAGGGTTAGGTCACCATGAACTCATAGAGCAAAATGGACACCACCAATGAATTCGCAGTACTTGGATATGATTAGGAGGGCACTGAACTTTCTAGACTACCCTAACTACTTTTCCTGGTAAAATTC